>NW_005434657.1:286044-318568 GCF_000315625.1 Guillardia theta CCMP2712
GCTCAAGCATCAGCGTCGGGTCGTCGCTGCTCGGGCTCACCTGCTACTTGCGTGCACCTGTACACTGAGCCGTCTAGGCTACATGCTCGACTTTGGCGCCGAGTTTTCATCTTGCTGTTCAAGCCATGAAGGCTGGCAGGCCGAGGGTGGGAGAGGTAAGTCAGCACCGCCGCCTGCAGCACCAGCATGCCTCCCCCTGCCCCTGTCAGCCAGCTCAGCCGCCCACGAGGGCATTAGCGCTTTCCCGGACCTACGAGGCAAGTCCGCCCCATGATCATTCATAGACAGAAAAACAATTTCACAGGACAAAATCTCAACAAGCGGGACAGCGAGGAGGACGTACGCTTACATGGTGCTGTAGGTTCGTTCTCCTCCTCCTCCTCTTCCTCCTCCTCCTCTCCAACACTTGCGTCCTCTGGGTGTGCGGAGCAATTCTCTGTCAAGACACTACTCAGGCTCGTGCTCTCCGTCGCAAAGTGGCCTGATCGAGCCTGATCCATGTCTGCAGCAGACATGTCTGCTTGACAGCAGACGTGGAGGAGGTGGAGGAGGAGGAGGAGGAGGAGGAGAGGGAGGAAAGAGGAGGAGGAGGAGGAGGAGAGGGAACAAGACCTACCCGAGGGGAAGCAAGCAGATGCCAGCGCAATGTGCCCTTTGAGCACAGCAGTCCAGCTCCTCCTCTTCTCCTCCTCGGGCTGTCCGAAGAACATGGTCCTCGTTACGTCCGTGGTGCCATCAGCGTACTGAGCCCCTGCACAAGTTGATCAGGAGGAGAAGAGATGGGATGGGAGAAGGAGGAGAGGGAGGAGAGGAGAGCAGAGCAGAGCAGATCAGAGCAGAGCAGAGCAGAGCAGAGCAGAGCAGAGCAGAGCAGAGCAGAGCAGAGCAGAGGAGAAGAGAGGAGAGGGGAGGAGAAGGAGGTCGACAGGGGTCAGGAGTCGGAGAGAAAGGAGAAGTGAGAAAGAGTTGATGAGAGAGAAGGAGAACGAAAAAAGCAGAAGAAAGAGAGCGAATGAGTAGAGAGGAGAGGGAGCAGAGGGAGCAGAGCAAGGACGACGGAGGAGGGACCATGGAGGAAGAGGGGAGTTAGCACCTGAATCGCAGAGGTACATCTCATCTGCCCTCAGCTTCCGACTAGACGAGCGAGTCAGAGGAAAAGTGAAGGAGATGACAGGAATAGGAGGGCAAGAGCAAGGCGAATTTAAAAGAGCAAGAACGGAGCAAGGATTATGTTCTGATAATTGGCACAAGAAGTAAGGAACACTGAACGGTGCAGGAGCAGGAGCAGGAGCAGGAGCAGGAGCAGGAGCAGGAGCAGGAGCAGGCACGGGGAGCAGGAGCAGGAGATGGAGACGGAAGAAAGCAAAGATGCTGACCTGGTCTGCGGGGAAGGACAGTAGTGGATGATGGCGCCGTTGGGGCCAGACGCTGAGATGGTGGGGAAGCTCAATCCTCGAAACCTAGAGAGAGCAAGTGAGGACGGAGGAACAAGTTTGTTGTGCTCGACACAACGTTGCTCTCAAGAGTGTTGAAGTAATATCTCACAACATCCACACGACACGTCACATCCAAGGACGTGACTCAGCCCCCGATTCCCCTCCCCTCGGCCCTTACCCTTTCTCCCTTTCCCCTTTCCCCATCTCCCTCCTCTTTCACCTCTCCTCCTCCTCTCCTCCTCCTCCTCCTCTCCTCCTCCTCCTCCCTTCCCATCTCGCATCACCTGTCCTGCTCACTCCTGAGCTCTTCAGCACGAGTAGCGGCAGCGATCTCGTCCAAATCTTTCCCCTCCTCCACGGATTTCTCCAACCAGCTGAAAAACCTTGCCATCGCCACCCCATCTCGAAGATGAGCATTTTTCATTCCCGCCTTCTCTGCCTCGTTCTTCACGGCTCTGCCATGTCAAAAATCAGCTTTTCTCCATTCCTGCCCTGCCTCCTTTCCGCTTCCTCCTCCGTTCGTTCCACCCCTCCCTCCCTCCCTCCCTCCCTCCCTCCCTCCCTCCTCTCTTCCTGACTTGCTCCACCTCCCTCTCCTCCCTCCCTCTCCTTCCCCTGCTCTCTCCCCTCCCCTCCTCCCGCTCACTTCGGCAGGGCGATAGCAGAGCTTCCCTCCACATGCCCCTTGGCGTCTCCTCGCTGAATCGCTTCCATGGTCGCCCAGCTCACACGGGCAGGGTCGATGAAGAACTTGAGCCCAGCTGCACACCAGCTCAGCTGGCAGACCCCGCAAACTCTCACAACCTCGGCTCATCTCCTCGACCTCTGGGAGGAAGCTGCCGTAGTCCTTGACGACAATGCCAGAGCGCTTCAAGTGCTCCTGCATGGACCCGTCCTGCCTCCTCCGTCACTACCTGCAGGCTCTTCCTCCACCTCCCACCCGCGTCTTCTCCTCTTGAATGAAGAGAAACGCTGAGTCGAGGGTCACAATCGCATGCGACATGGCAACGGGGTTGTAGGGGACGTCCGTTCCTCGGATGTTGAACAGCCAGGCGATCTGAAGCTAAGGCATCAAGAGGAGGGAGGGCATCAACAAGCTCTGACCTCGTCCAAGGAGGAGACCACGTACGCGCTCGCTTTCTGCTTCTTCAGCGTCTCTCGCAGGCTCGCGAGCTTGTCGCTCACGCTCACTCCTGCGAACTCGATCGGATGCTCAACGATTTTACCCGTCGGCATGGAATCCCTTCCTTCCTCCTCCCAGACTGCCTGCACAGGACAAGCTGCTGTTGCCGTGAGCACGTGCGGCTTCAACGCCTTCTGCAGGCTCCTCCATGTGGCAACGGAGACAGTAGAGGCGTCGATGCCCACGCGCTTGGAGCCGTCACCGAGCTCTTGGAGCATGTACTGGGAGAGAGTTGGCAATCTTGTGCAAGAGACTCAGAGGCAACAGAGAACGAGAGCAGAAGAACAAAGTCACCTCGCTCCCGTCTGGAACACACTCCACTTCGATTGATCCAGCTCCTTGCTCGCTTGAACGGTGTACCTCCCGTCCGTGATCAGGCTTGCCTGCTTGCCGCTTGCCAAGGCCGTTCGGGAGAGGAGGACGGTACCAGCAGAACCCGTGAAGCCCGAGACGTACTTCAAGCACCTGTCTCTCTCGCAGAGGTACTCGCTCTGGTGTGCGTCCGACGAGAGCACGATGAGGCAGTCAAGCGACATGTCCTCGAGCTGCTTCTCGACCTTCCCGATCCTCTCCATCACTGTCTGACCAGCCACAGACACACTCATCGACATGGTCGGCATCCTTCGTGTCCTTCCCCAACCGGGCGTGCGCAACAGGAGCCGACTTGGGCAAGCATGAGACGCCGAACCGAGAGTTCTCTTCTGCATAGCGAGCATGGGCGCGTTGAATGCGCTGACGCTTGAGATCATCATCCCCAGGACAAGTTTCCTTGATAATCCTGAGGATAATCTGTTCGGACACACGTCAGACAGCTGAAAGCATCAGATCCTTGCGGCACAAACTCGAATCGTAAGGAAAGGAGGCGGTGATTTCAATTTCCACATCCTTTCCCTCTTGAAGTTCTCAAACGATCCTGCCTCTTGGCCTCTGAGTCTCGCATCACTTCTTCTTCTCTCCTCCATCTCCATCCTCCTTCGCCTCCGCTCCTCCCCCTCCCTCTTTCCACGCCCCCTCTCTTGCTCACCGCAACATTGCCATGGCGTCCTTATATCCCGGGATGATCCACCTCCCCCCACTGACCTCGTCCCAAGCCCGGGCTGAAGCCCGGGCCTCTGCCGCCCGGGCACTGCGGCAGGCGGAGGCTCTGCCCGGGTCTGGCCTCGGAGGCTCAGTCCCTGTCGCCGGGAGTCCGGGCCAGTCCCCGCACTCGGAGGCCGCCGCGACCGTCCGAGGGGGCAGCCGCCGCCGCCGCCCGGGCAGAGGATTTGGCACAGGCCCGGCGGACTCCGGAGGCTCATCGGGCTGTAGCCGCTGAGCACACCGTTAGCCACCAGACCAGCTCCCGAGTTGCATCCATGAATGGAGGCAGTGCTTCCATATTCGGAGCCTACTGCAGCCTGAGACTTCTTTGAGTAACAAATAGGTCCAGGGGTACTTCCGAAATGAGGGGTGGTTAGTCTATAGATTTGTTAGAAAGAGGGGGGTGAAGTGAGGATGGGGGTGGGGTTGGTGGGGGCCTGAAGGGGGGTGAAGGGGTTTGAGAGTCCCCGACACGGGAGACCTCCCTGCTCCTGCTCCTGCTCCTGCTCCTGCTCCTGCTCCTGCTCCTGCTCCTGCTCCTGCTCCTGCTCCTGCTCCTGCTCCTGCTCCTGCTCCTTCTCTGTTTCCTGCTCCCGCTCCTCCCACTCCTGCTCTTTCTATTTTCCCTCAAGTTGGTTGCAAGACAGATTCCACCTTCACCTTACAGCAAACTTTGAAAACAGCAGCGTTGACTCTCGCGGTACAGGATCACATTCACAGCTCTGAATTCCTTCGCGTCAGCATACATGATAACTTTTCGCATTCCCTTCGAGACATTTGCACTGCAAAGAATCTTCTTCTTAGTTGTCTGCACACAGATTTTGGTTACAGTCTCGGCTGTACCTTCAATGCTGAATTGTAATCCTTTGACTCCAAACTTGCAGTACAGTCCCCACGGTGCAGTGACTATCGCGTCAAGCTCTTCCATCGCGTTCGTTCAGAATGGACAGACGTTCTCCTGCGGATCGAGTCTGCAAGCAGGAGGTCAGGCCACTGTGAGCTTTTCCAACCCTGGGAGGCAGTATCTTGTAGACGTCCTCTTCTCTTCCTCCGGTACTCCCATCAGCGGCGGGAGCTGCGGCGGCACAAGGATCATCAACAGCAACCCTACCATCAGTGTCCCTGCGTCAGGAACCATCACCATCAGAGCTGCCTGGGCCTCAAGCTCCGGGGGCAGAATCATGAGAACAGCTGATTGCACGTTTCAAGTACAAAGCTCTTCGTCCTCGTCCTCGTCCTCGTCCTCGTCCTCGTCCTCGTCCTCCTCAACAACTACCTCCTCTTCATCTCCAGCTTCTTCCTCCAGCACTGGTTCTACAGCAGAATCGTCATCAAACTACAACTACGTCGAGTTCGTCTATAACTTGCCGTTGCCGTCCACACAGTTCGCAGGTAAGACGTGGTGTACCCCAGGTATTTGCTGACTTTTGCCTCCAGCTGCTGAGCAGAAAGCATACATCAAAGCTGTGGCCACAGCGGCTGAGGTCGCAAGCAGTCAGGTGTTTGACTTGAAATGTGGTTCTGAGCTCGCTGACATGCTGAGGAGGTGGTTATCTACTCAACTTCGCAGCTCATCATGCGAAGGAGGTATATATAATACATCGGTTTGTTTCCGGGTGTTGGGTAAAGATGCCTTGCCAGTGTATCAGGGAAAAAGTTGCTGTCTGTCTCCCTTGCCGTGGATACTCGGGTACTACCTCTCTCCTAGATCGCTCGCTGTACTCACCTGTCAATCCCAGGTAGCTTCCACGGCTCAGACGTACGCCACGGTGATGCCGAGGACCAGCAAGCTGTTCAGTTCTGATTTCAACTGCGCAGGTACAAGCCAAGTTGACTCCGTCAAGAATAACGCAGGCGATTGTCAGTGAGGTAACTGGCGCAGTCATTCCTCCTCTTTCGGCTCGATTTCGCTGAGACTGTGCGAAGGGACTTCCTGCTGGGAAGGTCTTGAGCGGGGGAGCCACGTCAGGTATGGACCCCTCTCCTGCTGCCCCTGCTCGCTCCTAAACTTTCCATGCTACAGGAGTGCGCTCGCACCACAAAGAGGCCAGTCAAGTTGTTGGCTGCCTGCCCACGATTCCTAACATGCCTTGTTTCAGGGCCTGAGCTTTCTGCTCATTTCTTCAGTCGTTAGCGTGTTGTTGTTATCCCTGCACCTGTAAGTCCCTTGAGTTCATGTGTAATCATCTCTTTATTCCAACGCTCTGTTTTCTTTTGTGTAAATGTTTCATATCAAGGCCCGGCTGTTGTTTCCCCCCTGGAAACAAACTGAAAAAACACAGACATAAATGATTGCTCCATCCGGTCCCGTGATTTGCTCTATCCCTGAACGGCGGACTTGGTTTCCATGACTTCCATGATAGCCCGATCATCGGGATCCCGATGTTCTTTGAACACCAGGTGCTTCACTAAGATCGATCGTCAAGACCAGAATCTCAGTGACCGAACCTACCTTTTTTGGAATTGAAAACGATCGAGACGCAAATCAGCAGAATAATGTACAACGTCAACCTGTTGCAAATGGTCAAGGGCAGGTTTAACGACGGTCAGTCCTCAACCAAGGGATTCACAAAGTATCTCTCACCTCGTCTGCCGTGCGTCAACGAGCTGTATCCTTCTCGCGTCCACTAGCTCATGGGCATAATCCAGCTGGGCCTGTCCGTCAGTTCCCGACCTTCCACCTCACCCTCACCTTCTGATTGAGCAGGAACATTCGATGCCCCAACTCGAACTCAACCCATATCCGGTTGTACATCTCCTCCAATTCTGCGCGCTTTGTGATGAAACCAGCACTTTCGACTTCATGGAGTGTACCTGGTTTGTTCCAGTATGCTTTGGGTGTTTCCAGGCACCCTCGTAGATTGAGAACATCTCGTAGATACAAAATTTCTCCCATCTTCTGCAGAACGCGCCTAACAAAACACCTCTTCAGCCCGACACAGGTAGCGAGGCCAATCAGCGATGTTGCATACTTGTGGCCGGACTCTGAATGAGGGACAACGTTCAGAATGATGTCCTGAGGCATGGCTTTCAAACTAGAGGACATCGTGAGCAGACAGCTTCCAAGGAGCACTGTGACATGTTCACCTCCTGACCAGCGAGTTCATGTAGATTTCCAATCTATCCATCTTCACGCTCCTTTGCAAACCATGCGAGAGCGCAACCTGCAGCGCTTGAAAATAGATTCGAGCACCGGTCGTCGACAGCACCTTCTCTAGAGTGTTCTGCTGTATGCTCCACGTCTCGTTGGACGTCTCGTCATGGTGTGACAGGACAAGCATGTCCAACGCTGATGCAGGAATCAGGTGCTAACAACGTGCTTGCCAAAGAGTCTAAGAACCTTTGTCATAACCAAACTTCTCTCCGAAGCACCACTTCAGCTCCTCTCTCGAAGGCCCCTGGACTGGACAACAGATGAGGAGCAATCACCATCTGCAGTTCAAACCACCAGCCCCGATGATCGAAGGGAGGAACAGCTCATCTGTTCGAGTTTCCCGGAAAGGTTGAACGATAGATAGGATCTTGTTCTCATATTCCGCAGGAAACCCCCACAGCACCTGGTAGCCAAAAGATGAGATCAGCATGGCAGCGGCAGCTCATGGAAGCACGCTACACCATGGACCCGTCCTTGAAGATGAAGATGTCGCTGTTTCCGGTCTGGAAAGTACATCGTCAGAACGCAAACTTTCCTCACGCTGTTTCATCCCACCTTGTCGTCCATCGCTGGTGCCTTCTTACGGCTCGCGGAAGTCTTCTTCCCCTGGTTCAACGACACCGCGATGTGTGCCACCTCCGAGAAGAAAAGTTTGGGAATGCCGCCGAAGGTGTTGTTCAAAGCGTGAGCCGCTCCATGGAAGTCGAAGCCCTCGCCAGTAGCGCTGAAACAGAACGCCACGAGCCATCTAGGGTTGCAGCTGTATCGATCCTCTTTCGACGATGTCAGGGTGGAGATCTTCATGGCGTTCAGAGGTCGAAACAGGCGCCTCATCCCCAGCACGCTCGCCTTTGTGCACGACATGTGGTCCGTTGGAAGAGCGAGGGGTGTGAAAGGATGACAGAGAGGAGAGGAGAGGAGCAAAGGAGGAGGGAAGGAGGGGATATGGAAGGGAGGAGGAGGAGGAGGAGGAGAGACGGTAGGAAGGAGGAGGAGGGGAGACGGTAGGAAGGAGGAGGAGGGGAGACGGTAGGAAGGAGGAGGAGGAGCTGCTACGTTCTCATCCCCCTCACCCCTCCTGCGCAGTCGCCTGCACCTGCATTCCTGAAGGCTCCGACAGCCGCCGTAGGTTATTCAGGCTCCCCTCAGAGCATTCAGTAGAATTTGGAAAAGGCAGAGAAAGTGGAGTGGTACAGGGGGTACTACATGAAGGAGGGGTAAAAAATAAGGGGTGGTCAGGGTCAGCAAAGAAATCATCAATGTACAAAGGGGTACAATCATACGAAAAATAAGGGGTAATGGTGGTATAGAAAGGACCTATAGGGTAGGTGGATTGATTAGCAGCTCACGGGTAGGGTGGGGTACCTCTTGAGAGAAAGGCAGTAGAGGATCCTTGTCAAACATGTCGGATGCAATCGAAGAGTTGCGGGGGAGGGGAGGAGGAGGAGGAGAAGGAGGAGGAGGGGGGGAGGGGGGGGTGATGAGAGGGAGGGTGGAGGATGAGGATGAGGAGGAGGAGGAGGAGGAGGAGGAGGGAGGAGAAAGTCAAGACGGGGAGAGAGGGAGGAAGAGAAGGAGGATAGGGACAAGAGGGAGGAGGGCAAAGAGGAGGTTAAGGTATGTGAGAGTGAGGGTTGTGTTTACAGGGCCAAAGGAATTAGCAGAGTTAGGTAGCAGAGTTCAGGAAGTACTTTGAAACGCTTCTCTGATCTCGTTTGGCAGCTCAGTAATGTTGTAATCCCCATCACCAGCAATCTTGTGGAGCGATGGATCGTCGGCAGCTCATCGCCATTACTTTGGCCTTTGTGTGCTTGGGGATCTTGATAGCTGAACTGCTCGTCTACAACATCGGCAGAAGCTTAAGGATCCTCAAGGAGCCGCCGCAATGGGGGCTGACCAAGTTCCTGATGCGCCTCGGGCTCCTGCGAGCGAGGGGAAGGAATGAGGTGCGAGTAAGCTCACGCCCCTTGCTTCTTCATCACCCCCGTGCTCTTCCAGCTGCCGCCGCCGAAGATGACGAAGGAGGAGAAGTTCGTCATGGTGGTGACCATTCTTGAGCTGGCCCTGGGACTGGTAAGTGGTGCTGTGCCTCTGATTCCTTGTTGTTGTCATGCCATGTGAAATGCTCTCCCCGATTGCAGGTCAACTTCGTCGCAGCATGGCTTGCCACGAGCTTGCCGCTGTATGGCATCCAGAAGACTTGCGATTACGGGATAGAGATGGAGAACAAGTGCTCTGACATGCAGAAGGGTTGCAACCTGAGGTGCGGGGGGCCAGACTTCAAGACCTGCGGGTCTCAGACCTGCAATGTGGACTTCTGCTCTCAAAACTTCGGCCTGATCTTGGAGGTGTGCCCACTGAGAGGTTATGTGGTGAGCGAGCGCTGACTTGACATCTTGCAGCCGATCGCCGACGCTTCTGACTTGTGGAGCAAGCTGAACAACGAGATCACAAACGTCCAGTGTATCGCCAACCTCATCGGTGTCCTCTTGTCTTGGGCCATCGTCGCCGTTCCGGGCCTTCTTGCAGCTCTCCGCACGTCAGTGGAAGCTCTGATGTTTGCCAACATGTCTTCGGCGTGCTGCTCTCCCCTCTTCCTGGGGCTGGGACTCTGGATTATCATGTACACCAAACAGATCAAAGACGCGTGCGGGAAGCATCCCAATAGCCCCACGCTCTCGTGCAGTGACTCGATCGCCGAGGGCCTCTTCGATGCGCTGTGCGCACAGAACGACTTCGGGATAGGGCTGACGGAGTCCTACATCCTGCTGTCCTCCGTCACCCTCATCATCCAAGGGTTCGCTTGCGCCATCTTCTCCACGGTGATGTACCTACAGCGGAACGCGTTCGTGGCGCACAACAAGAGGAGGCTGGAGCTGTTCAAGAGCGCGGTCTCGTTCGAAGAGATGATTCGGAGCGAGAAGAGGCAGAACGCGCAGCGGCAGCAGGAGCGAAACATAATCGACAAGACTCTCGTCTTCAACGAAGGGTTCGTCCAGTTCCCCGGGCTGCTGCAGATCTTCAAGGGCCACACCCGGGGCGTGAGCTGCATGCAAGTGGTAGAGTTCAACGGCAGGTCGTGCATGATCACAGGCAGCCAGGACGGCAGCATCTTGATCTGGTCGATGGAGACAGGTACCTACCTTCGCAGGATCTCCGCGCACTTCTCCTCGGTGGTCGGCGTGAAGGCCTTCTGGAAGTTTGACGTCAACCGGCAGTGCAGGAAGTCGCGGGTGATGTACAAGACGACATCCCCCATGTGGGACGAGACGGATGCTCAAACGTTCCACATCAAGTCGGACAACCAGCTCATCTGGGTCAACCTCTATGACGCGAAGAGGTATGGCAACGACGAGCTGATCGGAACTTGCACGTTCCTCCTCTCGGAATACAAGAAATCTTCCAGAGATTTCACGAACGTTTTGTCTTTGAAGTTGTACGACTTGTCCGAGTTCGCTGGGCAGACGACGCAGGAAACTTCTGACAAGCCGATGGAAAGTCACCAGGTGAAACCCTCCACCTCCTTTCTCGTCTTCCTATGTCTAATCGCCTCCTGCTTCTCCTCCTCTCGGTCCTTTCTGCCCCCTTCCCGCTTCGTTCCTTGTCTCGTCCTCGTTCGCCTCTTTCTCCTCCTTCCTCTGCCTTTCTTCTCGTCCTTCTCATCCTTCGCCAGATCTTCTCCTATGGCAAGTTGGTCGCCGGGATGAGCAGCCAGCCTGAGAGCAACAAGACGTCTGGACTTCCGCCTGCTGTCCCGTTGGTGGGAACGATCGTGTTGAGGCTGGACTACAAGGAAGATCCGAAGAGCTTCAGCCTGGTCCCCTTTGAAGCCAGGATCATGACGGAGGGTTTCCTCTCCTCTTGCAACCCTTACCTCCAGTTCAACGTGGAGGAGACTCCGAGCCAACACTTCGTGTCGGCGGGAGATGACGAGTGCAAGCTGTGGTGCATGGAGACCGGGAGGTGCCAGATGGTGTACAAGGGCCACTCGAACCTCGTGACGTGCGTCGAGGTGCTGAGAGTGATGAACAGGGACGGGGAGAGGAACTTCCTCCTTTCTGGCTCTCAGGACTGTACCGTCCGCCTCTGGAGCATGCTCAAGGGAACGTGTCTGAAGATCTTCACAGGGCACCTCGACTCCGTGACTTCCCTCTGCATCCACAACAAGTTGGACAAGGAGGAGGAGCAAGTGGACTACACGGACTACCAGGAGGACGTGGAGGTGAGGATGAAGCTCCGGTGCAGGGAGAGGGAGAGCGCGGATCGCATCTCCTACACCGTCGACGTCAACATCGAGAGGCTGCGAAACACGCAGAGGCTGGTCGACAAGGACGTGAAGAGCGTGTGGCTGACAGTTGCGTGCGGCTCCTCCTCCTTCTCCACCAGGTCGAGCTCTCTCCGATCCAACTGGATCTTCGAGGAGAAGTACACCTTCGAGGAAGTGAGCAAGTTGGACCAGCTGGTCTTCGTCCTCTATGCTGGGGGGAAGCTGGGGATGAAGAAGTACCTGGGATACGTCGAGTTCGAGGCAGAGGAGGTCATAGCTAACGGAGGGGAGGAGGTGGACGAGGACTGGTACCCCGTCAGCTTCTTCCCTAGGAGCAGCTTCTCCCTCTTCACCGGCACGGGGAACGCGGAGGGCAAGGTTCGGATGTTCGACGTCCGGACGGCCGTCTGCGTCACGGAGGCAGGGGCGCATTCGAGCATGGTCAGCGCCCTGGTGATCGCGGACATGTACGGGAAGCAGAGGCTCTTCAGCTCCTCCTGGGACCGCACGATCAAGATCTGGAAGTTCACCCCGAGCTCCATGGAGTGCGTCCGCAGCATCGCGCTGGAGACTGACGTGCTGAGCATCTGCGTCGACCGCCTGCAGACCCCCTACACGTGGGTCATCACCGGATGCAGCGACTGCACTGCCAAGATGGTGAAGCTGCCGGTGGAGGACGTCGGGAGCTCGCGGTGGAAGAAGGTGCTGGGGAGCATGCTTGACAGCCCGAGGCTCTTCTTCGTCATCATGACTTGCATCCTGGTGGACATGATGTCCGGGATCCTGACGGACTTCGCCATCTCCTCGGACAGGAAGGACTGCTTCGGGAGAGATTCCTACGTCTCCCTTGCCATCACAGGCTCCATCCTTGCTTTCTTCCTCATCGAGCTCCTCCTGCGCATGCTCGTTCACGGCAAGAGCTTCTTCGTCCCCTGCTCCAACTGCCTGTGGAACTACCTCGAGGTCCTCATCATTACCGTCAGCATCGCCGTTGTCGCCTTCAAGGCTTACAGTGACTGGACCACGAGCGTCCCAGCAGGAGCAGAGCACCCGGTGATCAGCTGCCACAACCACCCCGAACTGTGCGGAGACGCCTGCGCCACCACCACCACCACCACCACCACCTCCACCTCCTCCTCCTCCTCCTCCTCCTCGCCGATCAATCTCAAGGCCATGCAGAAGTCTTTTACAGCTGCGAGGATCATCTCGAGAATCGCCATCGGTCTCAGGATCCTCCGCATCATCGCAAAGGCCTCGCAGCTCGCTCGCTCCTACCTCGGCAAGACAGTTGCGACGTTCCATGGGCACGAGAAGCGGGTGAACGTGGTGGCTGTGGCAGGAGGAAGGGAGCAGCGGATCTTGACAGGCTCGGAGGACGGATACGTCCGCCTATGGGATGTGGCGTCTTGAGGGGGAGGAGCCGGAGAAGAGGAGGGGAGAGGAGAGAGAGCGAGAAAGTTGACAGAGAAAGGTGGGTCAAAGGAAGAAACGCGAGGGAGAGAGACGAGGAAGGGGAGGCCTGACACGTAGGACAGACAGATGCGATGGTGCTTGAGGAGGAAGAGGAGGAGGAGGAGGAGGAGGAAGAGGAGAAGGAAGAGGAGGATGAAGAGGAGGATGAAGAGGAGAATGAAGAGGAGGAGGAGGAGGAGGAGGAGTCATAAATGGATCATAAAATGAAGCGTCAGCTCATAAAAATCTTTATGTGTGTAGAAATCGGTCGTCCTCGTCGGGCGCGCTCCTTGGGGAAAGAGAGGCATCCATGCTCTATGAGGGGAAGGGTTGTGAGCATCGGGAGAGTAGGAAGGGAGCAAAAGTAGTGAAGGAGACAGAAGGGAAGAAGAGGAGAGGAAAGGAGTGAAGGCCATAGATGGGAAGAAGAGGAGAGGAAAGGAGTGAAGGCAATAGATGGGAAGAAGAGGAGAGGAAAGGAGTGAAGGCCATAGATGGGAAGAAGAGGAGAGGAAAGGAGTGAAGGCAATAGATGGGAAGAAGAGGAGAGGAAAGGAGTGAAGGCCATAGATGGGAAGAAGAGGAGAGGAAAGGAGTGAAGGCAATAGATGGGAAGAAGAGGAGAGGAAAGGAGTGAAGGCAATAGATGGGAAGAAGAGGAGAGGAGTGTAGAGATTAAATGAGGTGTGATGAGAGAGGAAGGGAGAGGAGGAGGGAGGAGAGGAAGAAGGGGAGAGGAGGAGGGAGGAGAGGAAGAAGGGGAGAGGAGGAGGGAGGAGAGGAAGTAGGGGAGGGGAGGAGGGAGGAGAGGAAGAAGGGGAGGGGAGGAGCTTGCCTGAAGGCTTCGGACGCTGGAAGTGTCGGTGGTTGGACGGCCAAGGGGAGTAGAAGCGGAAAGGCTAGGTGGATTCTGCTTCTTTCCTGCAGGAAGCCGAGTTTCAGAAGTGACGATGACGATGACGATGACGATGACGATGACAACATAATGACAATGATGTATCATGACAATGATCATGAAGATATGTGATGATGTATGATGTATGATGATGATGTAAGATAATGTATGATGATATGTAATGAGAATATATGATGATTATGATACACGAATGATATGATCATTCTCGGAGTCTCATCATCAGTCTCATCATCATCTTGACGGGGCTCGTCTCTGATGATGATATATTTTGATACGTGATATGCTATGAGATGCTGCTGCTGCTGCTGCTGCTGATGATGATGATGATGATGATGATGATGATGATGAATGATATGATCATGAATTTGTGATGATTATATGACAAAGACGATAATACAGGATGATGATAAGCAGGTGAAAGGATCGCAAAGGATGGGAGTTTTGTTTACCCGAGACAACTGCGAAGATTTCTTTTCGAATCTTGTCGATCTCCTGCAAGTTCACATTACAGAAATTTCACTCCATCCTCCTTGTCCCTCTCCTGATTCTCTTTTTTGGGTCCTGGAAAGGTCTTTCCCCCCCATTTCTCTTATCTCTCCCCACCTGTGCTCTGCTCTGCTCTGCTCTGCTCTGCTCTGCTCTGCTCTGCTCTGCTCTGCTCTGCTCTGCTCTGCTCTGCTCTGCTCTGCTCTCTCCTTCTCTACTCTGCTTGCTCCTCTGGCTTCCTCCTCCCCTGGCCTTACCAGCTGAGTCCCGTGCATGGTGAGGTCGAGGAAGGCTCGATTCTTCTCCGTCAGCTTCTCCTTCCACCTTTCTACTGCATCAGCATAGCCAGCAAGGAGGAGGTGAAGGTAGACACAGAGGAGGAGGTGGTGAAGGTAGAGACAGAGGAGGAGGCGAAAGTAGAAATAGAGGATGAGGAGGACGTGACGGTAGAGGTAAAGGAGGAGGTGGTGAAGGTAGAGACAGAGGAGGTGGTGGTGAAGGTAGAGACAGAGGAGGAGGTGGTGAAGGTAGAGATAAGAGGAGGAGGAGGCGAAGGTACAGATAGAGGAGGAGAAGGTGGTGAAGGTAGAGATAAGAGGAGGAGGAGGCGAAGGTACAGATAGAGGAGGAGGAGGTGTGAAGGTAGAGACAGAGGATGAGGCGGCGAGGGTACAGATAGAGGAGGAGGAGGTGGTGACGGTAGAGGTAAAGGAGGAGGTGGTGACGGTAGAGACAGAGGAGGAGGTGGTGAAGGTAGAGACAGAAGAGGAGGTGGTGAAGGTAGAGATAAGAGGAGGAGGAGGCGAAGGTACAGATAGAGGTAAAGGAGGAGGTGGTGTGAAGGTAGAGGTAAAGGAGGCGGCGGCGAGGGTACAGATAGAGGAGGAGGAGGTGTGAAGGTAGAGGTAAAGGAGGAGGCGGCGAGGGTACAGATAGAGGAGGAGGAGGTGGTGAAGGTGGAGGTAAAGGAGGAGGCGGCGAGGGTGGTGGAGCAGCAGGACAAGGTGATTTACCTCATGAAGTTTTCGAGGGTGAGAGATCGAGAAATCTTCCCCGCCATCCTCTGCTGTCGCTTCTTCCTCACCATCAGCGCTTTCCATGCCAGGAAGAGCTCGACGCTCTTCCTCGACCCCTGGGAGCTCAGGAGCACCACGATCCGTCTCTTGATCTTTCGCTGCTCCCCGCACAGCAGCCACCATCGCCGTACGAGGTGAGCGAGGTGCTTGTGCTGCAGCTTGAGGACGAGTCTATCCAGGGAGGCGTCCTTGTCCTCGAAGAACGTCTTGATCTTCCAACGGTACAGGATGCTGCACAGGGGAAGGAGGGAGGACGGTTCGACGGCCCGGAGGAGCGAGGGGAGGAGCAGCACTGAGAGGCTGGCAGGTTGTCGAGAGCCTTTGCCGAGCCTGAGCCCTGCGATCGATCGAGAGGGAGAGAGGAGGAGGAAAAGCATCATCGTCCTCCTCGTCTGCTCCATGCGGTACATCTGAGCTGAGATCGGATCCAGCCGCATACATCCCGTCAGCCTCGCCTGCCACTTCACGTCAAGAATGTTCAAGAGGACAAGGGGACGTACGTCAGCAAGGATGAGGGAGACGGCCAGGCGGTTCCAGAGCAGGCGCGGAATGACGAGAGTTTCGAGCCAGCAGCGGAAGGAGAGGAGGAGGAGGAGACGGTGGTTCTCCGGCGCAGCAGCTTTCCGCCTGCAGATGGCGATATCAATGCCCTGGACGAGCACCTTGCAGCGTTCTTGAGGGACAAGTTGAAGGTGGGTTAGGAGTAGATGAGCGCACTTGTAGCGCGAGCAGCTACTGAACATCTTCCAACAATGAAAGAAAGTCGATCTCAATTGGAGCTGCCTCCTCCTCCTCCTCCCCTCCACAAGTCTTGCCGCCATTGAAGAACGATAGAGCAGCGATTTCCAACTGATCATGACGGACGACAACGAGAGAAAGTTTTTCCTCCCCCTCCTCTCCTCCATCCTCCTCCCAATCACCAGCAGCCTCCTCCAAGAACGGCAAACGAATGCAAGAACCTCCCTCTTTCCCCTGCTCCTCCTCCGCTCCTCTACCTCTCGCCCTCTCCTCCTCTTCCACGTCCACCCCCTCCAGCCCGCTACCGCCTGCCCCTTCGCTGCCTCCTCCCGTCGTCCCCCGAGCCGTCTTGCTTCCTCTGTTTTCCTCTCTGCCCTCTCTGCGTACTCCTTCCACGCCTCTAGCCCCCTCCTTCCCGTCCGCTCGTCGGCCTGCCGCATCAGCCTCCTCGCCCTCCTCCTCGCCCCTGCCAGCCTCGCCAGCGACGCGAGCGTCTCAGCCAGGCGTCGTCTTCTTCTCCTCGCTGCCTCCCGCTCTACCGCCGCCGCCTCCCTCCTCCTCGTCGCGACCCATAACCCCCACCTCCTCCATCCCTCTCGCGCCTTGTCCTGCTCTCGCCTCGTCTCCCTCCTCGCCACCGCTGTCGTCTTCCTCCTCTGCTGCGTCGCCTCCGCCTCTTCCCGTGCCCTCGCCCTCCTCGCCGCCCCTCCTCTGCTCTCCTCTCAAGCGTCTCCACAGCATGCTCAAGCCTCCTCGCCTCCTCCTCCATCCCCGCCAGCGACTTCCCGATCATCGACGCCGCCGCCTCCTCCTGCCTCAGCCTCGCCTCTACCTCCTCCCTCCTCTCTTGCTGTCTTGCAGCTGAGCTCTCCGCAACCCCTGCCTCCCGCTGCCTCCTCCACCCCTCTAGCATCCTCTGCAGCAACCGCACCCGCACCAGCGTCTCTGCGCGCTCTTCCGCCTTCCCAAGCCATCGCTTCCTCCAGCCCTCCTCCCTCCACCGCCGCCAGCTCTCCGCCTTCCTCCGCCTCTCTCCCCGCCTCGTGCCCCACCCCACCGCCCGCTCTCGCTCTCGCCTCCTCCTTGTCCGCCAAGCCCACACCTCCAACGCCTCCGTCATCGCCCTTCTCGCCTTGCCTCGCCTCCTCCCCTCTGCCTCTGCCTCTGCCTCCCGCCTCCTCGCTGCCTCCCGCCTCCACGCCCCAAGTGCCGAGCTCCTCGCTGCCTCCTCCAGCCCTCGCCGTATCCCTCGCAGCCGCCGATCTCGTCCTCGCAGCGCTCGCCACCTCCTCACTGCCTCCCAGCACAGCCTCCTCGTCCTCCGCTCCTCCACCTGCCCTCCCTGCCTCCGCCGCCTTGCCTTGACTCTCCTCCACTCCCGCCACATCCCTATCACCTCTCTTGCAAGCCGCTGCTGTGCCCTGCTCCTCCTCCGCTCCTCTACCTCTCGCCCTCTCCTCCTCTTCCACGTCCACCCCCTCCAGCCTGCTACCGCCTGCCCCTTCGCTGCCTCCTCCCGTCGTCCCCCGAGCCGTCTTGCTTCCTCTGTTTTCCTCTCTGCCCTCTCTGCGTACTCCTTCCACGCCTCTAGCCCCCTCCTTCCCGTCCGCTCGTCGGCCTGCCGCATCAGCCTCCTCGCCCTCCTCCTCGCCCCTGCCAGCCTCGCCAGCGACGCGAGCGTCTCAGCCAGGCGTCGTCTTCTCCTTTTGATTGTCATGGATAGGGCAAGGAGGTAGGTAGAAAGACTTCGATGCCTATGCAGCTGCCGGTCTCGCACGCGAGTTCGCCAGTCATGGAAGGAGAGCCGGAGGACGCGGGTCAGTCTCGACCTGCTCCAGGAGACCAGCAGACCAGAGGTTGTACATCCGCTGCCAGCAGGGAGCTGACTCGCTGCATGCTGCAGGTTTGCCAAGGACTTGCTCTCTCTTCCCCTTGCCGTGACCTCCTGCCAGCAGTCAAATGCTACACCTTGACATTCCCTGCTCCTCCTCCTTCTCCTCCTCCCGAGCTCCTCCGCTACTGCCTTGCTGTCCGAGAAGTCTGCAAGGCTGGCAAAAATGATCCTCAGGAACGTTCGCTCTCTCCCCTCCTCCACCTTCTTGACGATGCCTTTCTGCCTCTTCCTCTTCTCCCACCACATCCTCCACCGTTCTATCGCCTCCTTCTCGCTGCTCCTCCTCTCACGCTCCATCAACTGATCGCACCTCCTCCCTCGAGCGTTTCTCGCAAGCTGCTCGTCTGCCCAGCAGCAGAAGATCTGCTGGACAAGGAGACAGTCTCTCTTCCTGCTCTCCCTCTCGCTCCTCCTCCCTATCCCTCTCCTCTTTAACCACCTCCACCAGCACACCAGCACCTCTCCTACCCGACGGGACCAGACCGTCTGTCGTATGTGCTTTTGTGTGCTGCACACGTTCATCCAGTACGTCATCCTATCCTTCTGCGCTTGTTCTGACCTCCTCGCAACCTTCCAAGAAATCTCCGCAAGCACAGCAAGGGAGTCTTGATACGCACGGTACCAAACATGAAACAAGCTGCAGCACCGCCTCCTGTCCACCTCATGTACAACCCTGGACAACAACATGTCCTGCAGTGCTTTCCTCTCTACAACTGACGACCATCCTCGCAGCAAGTCAGCGCACAGACTCGCTCTCTTCTTGCGCGTCTGCGACAACCTCGCACATATGCAGGCAGTCTGTCTTGCAGCCCTGTAAAGCGGACTGTGACGGCGAGCAACTGCCTTCCACCTCAACAGAAATGTCAAGGTCGTGCGATGATGTGACTTTCTGATGCTGAACTTGACGAAGGAGAGGCGGAGGAGGTGAGATTTCTCGACGTGGCCCACCCAAACTTTCCAATGATGGATAAGGATGTGCGCAAGCCACCTGAAAGCAAGAGGGTGAGGAGAGACGGAGGGGGAAGGGAGGCGGAGTGATGTTGTACAAGAGGGAGAGAGTGAGGGGGAGAGAGTGGGAGGGAGCGAGGGAGGGAGGGAGGGAGGGAGAGGGGAAGAGAGGGATAGGGGAGGGGAGGGAGAGAGGGGAAGGGAGGGAGAGAGGGGAAGGGAGGGAGAGATGGGAAGGGAGGGAGGGAGAGGGGAACGGAGGGAGAGGCAACACAACAACAGAGCAACACATCATGACGAGCTGGTGTCGTTTCTTACCCAAGTGTGAGGTGATACTCGATATGATGGATGTGCTTTCTGCCGTTGACAATTTCACTCCATGAGATCATTGCCCTGTACATTTCCTCGCGGCTCCTCCCTTGCAAGCACTGCGACAGAAGACTCTTCCTCCCTGACCTTAGCGCCGCCCAGCTCGACCAGTCCTGGCAGAGCTGGACGAGGAGGCGACGACAACAACGGTCGGAGATTGTCTGTGAGCTGATCTGGTAGAAGGAGCAAGCATGGAAGTATTGCTGCCAGCGGCTGAGGACAGCTTGTAGGTTGAGAATGATCCATCGGATCTTGAAGCGAACGACCGTTGACTTCCTGTGCGATGCTGCTCTGCACAACCCCTGCCACCTCCCCCAACTCTCTTCCATCTGCGCCCTCCTCCTGCTCTGC
The DNA here is from genome assembly GCF_000315625.1 of Guillardia theta CCMP2712. Classification (NCBI taxonomy): domain Eukaryota; class Cryptophyceae; order Pyrenomonadales; family Geminigeraceae; genus Guillardia; species Guillardia theta. Next base: position 305,395 of record NW_005434657.1, read on the forward strand.
TTCAGCTGCTCTCCAGCTGTCCTCGTCATCCTGTTGTGTTCGACCACCGACAGCCATGCTTGAACGAACTGTGACGTCACCGTCTGGCCCCTCCATGCGGGAAGCTCATCTCTTATCCTCGCAAGCCCGTTCATCCTCGAGCACAAGACCCTCCACTCAGTCAGCGCATCCTCCACCATCGTCCTCTCCCACTTCCATCGCCTTTCCCTGATGTTTGCTCGCTGAAAGAAGGCCACGTCCGCTAGCAGATTCCACCTCCTCACCGACTCCTGCAGCGTCCTCTTCCTCCTCTGCAGCCCCATCGCCCGGGTCGTCCTCCTCCTCCATATCGATCGCAACGTCACCGCATTCCATGAGCAGACGGCAGCAGCCCTCCTGCGGGAGGCGTTGCGACCCTGGCACGTCTTCTGGATTTCAAAGTAGCATCTCCTTTCCTCCCACCAGCCTCGCCATGTCCGGAAGCACCTCAGACTCTTGTCGATGTAGCTTGCAGCAATCCTCGCCCTCTCTGCAGAGTTTGCAACCACAACCACCCTCGTGCACTCTTTCTGCCTTTGCTGCAGTCCCTCCAACTTCACCTCATACCATGACAGGAAGCAAAGCTCCATGTGGTGCTCCCGACGCTTCCGTTGGATCTTCAAGCTGATCGCATCCAGCCTTGATCTGCAGGTGCTCCGTTCCCTGAGCCAGGATACTGTCCGTGACATGCTTGCTGCCTGTCCTCTCCTTATCACCCTTACCCTCAGCTTCTCAATCTCGTCTCTCCTGATAACATTGTCTTCTACCTCGTCCCTCCAACACGACCAGACTCTTGCCGTCAACCCCAGTGTGAAACTTCTTGTTTGCCGCTCAAATCTTTCTATCAGCATGAATACATCCCCCAAGCTCTCTTCGCACGCGCGTTCCTTTGTTCTCTGCTGCACCCGTTCCTTCCTGCTCTTCTGGTCTATATGCTCCCACATGCTCCGAGCCCTTTGAGCATTGACACGTTCGTCGCTCTCAGCCTCTTGCTGCTGCTGCTGCTGCTGCTGCTGCTGCTGCTGCTGCTGCCTTCCATCTCCCGCCTTGACTTGTTCCCGAGCTGCGCAAGTTCTCCGATACTGCAGCAGAAACGTCATCTTCAACAGCAACTTATCGTTGGTGGCGATCGGCTTGTTCTTGCACAGACTCTCCGTCACCGCAAAGGAGCAGCTGTAAACTCTGAGTAATCTGAACGCCCTCGAGCACAACTTGAACTTGAAATAATCTACAGGTCGCCTCGTCCCCACCGAACAAATCTGCTGTGAAGCCTCTCCACCCGCCCCTCCCCAGCAGCCAGCGAGCTGCTGAGGCTGGCAACGGCTGAGCTCTTGAGAGGGAGGAGGGAGGGAGGAGTGACTGACTGCCATGCTCGCAATGTGGACGACTGTATCTCTACTTTCCTCCTCGAGTCTCGTCCTCTGAGAAGCTTCCGGGTGTTCATATTTCTTGACAGCAGACTGAAACTCCTTGCCAGCCCCTGCCTCATTGCCTTCGCAGTCAAAGACTGACAGAGCTCCCGCAGTTGCTTCTTGTAGAATGCTACGTCCTTCCATGACAGGATAGCAAACCTCTGCGCCAAGAGTGCAGCCTGTGAAACAAGGCAGCGGGTGACGCCGCGAGAGCAGTTTGCTTCCAAGTCATCCGAATTGACATCAAAGATCGTGAGAAGATCCTCAAGGAGAGATCGCTGCTCCTGATGATCGCGTTCCTGGCTTGTCTTGACCATGCTGAGGATCACTTTCCTCCCCAGCCTCTGAGTTCGTCGACAAGCGCTGTTCTTGACTTCACCTGTCCACAGATGGAAGAAATCTCGGACCATATCTTGCAAATAGAGGGGATGCTTGTTCCAACTTTCCACGTCCTTCTCAACCGCCATTCCGCTGCGCGTGTGCACGAAGATTTTCCACCCGTTGAAATATCTGGAGAGGAAGAGGGCGAGCCGGAAATCGTGGTCGACATGGTGGGCAGGGAAGTTTGCGATGAGTCCCAAGGAGTTTTTCATCCACAGCAAGAGAAACTTCTTCTTCGTTCTGCAGTCACTGCAGCGAGGAAGTCAGCAGGCTGGATGGTGGAGGCTCTGAGCACAAAGATTTCTCATCTCATCTCACCTGACAGAGACGTATGTTCCCATCTCTTGGACAGCCTCCAACCAGCTCTTGAAGGCTCCCGACATGCTACATTGACCTCTCCTCCGCTCGACGACAGCACAACATTGTGTCCGCCATGACATCTTGTGGACCTGTAACGAGAGTCAAACTCACGCGCATGTCTTTGGAGGGCAGGCTGGTGGACGAACCAGAGGAGGCGCTGCTTGCCCAGTCGCAGCGAGCTCAGCACAGCCATACGTTGGACTTGACGAGTGGGGGGCGAGGAGGAGGGAAGCTTCGAACCAGGCTTCGAGGAAACTCATCATCAAAGACTTGTTCCGGCCTTCCACAACCTGGCCCTGCTCCTCATTCAGTCGCTGACAGTGACTGGACCAGAAGGTCAAGACGTTGCGCAGCCCCTTGCGCGAGTGGAGGAGCCCAACTCTGCGGGTCTGTGCTGACCTCAGCCACAGCGTCGTCCACCTCTTGAAGCAGATGAGCGACTGACGGCGAGATCGGAGGAGGAGGAGGGAGAGGACGAGTTGTTCGGACGATAGCGAGGAGGGGAGATGAAGATGCTTGTGATGTGAGGACGGCGGGGCTTCTTCAGAGTTCAGACAATCTTCGATTCCACAGAGATCGGTCCATGCACAGAGAATACTTGTCAACACCCTCCGTTCACGTATGCTGCTGCACCTTAGGAGAAAGTCGTTTCTCCTACGGCGAGAGATTGAGATGTCAGACCAGTGCAAGAAAGATTTTATCCCGGTTCTCAGGGTCGTTCCCCTCGCTCGACTGTTGATCAGACGTCTGATCCTCCTCGTATGTTCACACCATTGCCACCAGTGTGACAAACTTCTTCTCAAGTGCCTTGCCATGCAGAAGTGAGACGACTTTAGAGGAGGGTTGAGGTTTCGGCAGAGCAGGTAAAAGTCGAGCCAGAGTTCCAGAGCGGTGGACAGCCGTTCCTTGTCGAGCCTTCGTCTCTGCCGGTCCAACAAGCTGCTCCGGAAGTCGCGTTCCACAAGGCTCAGTTTCAAGTTGTTGAAAGCCTTCTTGACAGACTGCCTCTTGTATGAGGACACCATGCACTTACAGACGCGCTCGAGCGATCTTGAGGTGATCGAGTTGGCGATGCACACAAACTTGTTCCAGCCCGAGAAGTACCTCATGACAACCTTGGAGTCCATCCGCAGCATGATGTGAGAGGAGCTCTTCTTGATGCTCGACCTCCGATCGGCCAAGAACTTCCAACAGAAAAGGCACTCCCGGGCCTTCATCGAGACAACTTTGCATGCCACATTATTCTGAATTTCCGAGAAAATTTTCGTAGTCTTCGAGCGGTTCGACCACTCTCTAAGATGGAAAGACAGTGACACAAACCTCCTGCTTGTCTGGATGATCGAGGTAGTCCTAGCCAACCCCAGCCTCTGCTGAAACTTGGATTTCCACGCACCCCAACTCTCAGAGCAAACCTTTCTGCTCTTCCGCCTCTGCATAAGGCGGATGTAATGCTGTGCTAGGTCAACATGGCTGTTTGCAGGTGCTTGCAGTTGAGGAGGAGGAAGGAAAGGAGCAGAAAAGATTTCCTCAATCTCCCCCTCGTCCCGCCTTGTGTGGGAAGTTCCATTGGCGACTAGAGGGAAGTCTTGATGCAGGTGCTGCGCAGTTTCCTTATCGGCAGCCTCGATCGCGTTGGAGTGGGACTCTCTCTTGAGCTGAAAGTTCTCGGATTGCAGCTCGTTCACCTGGTGGTGCAAGTTGTAACATTTGATCTTGAGGGAGCCGATCTCCTGGACCAGCTTTAGCTTCTGTAGCTCGAAGCTTTTCTTCTGCCACTCCAGATCTCGCTTGTGGTTGTCCTGAAAACGAGTAGCGATGTCGTTGAGCAAAGAGTTCGACGGAGTTGCCATATTGGACAATTTATAGTTACAATGCGCTACCTGGGCATTTCTTTACTTGAAGGACGATGTCAAACAACATGGTGAACCAAGCCATTTCGCTGTGATCGGTGAAAGTAGCCTGTCAAAAAGCAGTGTCAACACTAAAAAACAATTCTATCCATGCATTGTCACACTCAGGCTTACACTCCTTGTTTGTCCTCCTCAAATCATCAACCAATGTGATGGTTGAGGGTCAATGTCAACTGATCTGTCTAGTTTGGTTGACGCAGTGGTGTTCCTCCTCCACCCCCTCACTTCCCCCTCCTCCTCCTCTTCCTGCACCCCTCGCTGTCCGTCCCCCTCCTGTCTCGGCATCGGCCGGGAATCGGACACAGTGACAGCTTGTCACTGACCGTTATGAAAAGTTTGACTGAAACATTTAGTTAAAAAAAGGTGATTCTCGTCGATTCAAATTGATTCAATTCATTTTAGTTTTTGATAGTCCACCCCTGCCACTCGAACCACATGTACCCCCCCACGCACCAGGCCTACCCCTCCTCCATAGGAAACCTAAAAGTCCCACCCCAGAAGGTCCCTGTCGGAAAATGAAAATAGACTGGGGCTGACCCGAATGCAAGGGGTGGTGGATAAAAGGACTAGCGAGAAGGGGTGGTCGGGGGGGTGGTTGTTGGCGGATGGGATACGGGTGGGGTCAGCTTTCTGTTGGTATCAGTAGCGGTACCCTTGAGACGGGGGTGATGAAAGCTGGAGGAGATGGTAGGGGTAGCAGGTGTTGACATGTGAAACACTGGAAGGCGGCAGAAGGCCGAGTAGGGTAGGTAGTATGCGTCGTGAAGGGGTGGTTGAAACTACACTGGTGGGGTTATGGGGAAGTAAAGTAGGTGGGGGAACGGGGTGGACAGAGGAATCGGGGGTCACAGGACCCCTGGAAGGGTTCAACTACCACGGGTCCCTGATAAAAGGTTTCGAGATAATCGAGATGCTGGTATGCATGGGTAGGGTAGGTTGGTCCGTTGGTGCACCAGGGTTGTTGTGTGCCCAGGAAGGGACGGAACGGGGGTGGTTTTCGTTTCGGAAAGATGGGTACTAAACATCCTTTATAGGGAAAGGGGTGGGTGGTATATTCGAACGGGTGTAGTCCTCCGCAGGGGTAAGGGGTGGGGGGGGGGGTAGTGGGTGGGGTGGAGAGGGGAATTTGAAACAGCAGAGGGCGGGAAGGCATGGCGGTTGGTGCAGCGGATGAGAGCGGGGTACCGCTTGCTGGATGAGAGAAATGATTGGGGTTAATGTAAGAAGAGCAAATAACGCAGCTAGCTATCTTCCTCTCATATCTGAGGTAGCAGTTGGATGTCTCATGGAAAGCAAAGAATAGCACATAGCAATTTTTTGACGAATGGCGAAGCGAGGGCAACAGTGAGGGTCCGCTCAACATATTGCAGAGGCACCTCATATGAAGAAAATGAGATGCGCACATTAACATCTTCTTCCTTGCATCCTAGTATTAGATCAAGTTGATGAGAAACATGGAAACACATGGAAACAGACCAAGATTTCTTCAGCTTTCTATGCGGTGATTGACATTCTTTACCTAGGTTTCCTGCCCGATTGGATTGGATAATTTGTTACAATGGCTGGTACGCTTTATATACCTTGAGAAAATATTTGAGGCGATGTAATCGAAACCTCAACAGATCAACTTACTGAGGAGCAAATCGCCGAATTCAAGGAAGCGTTCTCGCTTTTCGACAAGGACGGTGATGGCACAATTACCACCAAGGAGCTTGGAACTGTTATGCGCTCCCTCGGACAGAACCCGACTGAGGCTGAGCTTCAAGACATGATCAACGAAGTAGATGCGGACGGAAACGGAACCATCGACTTTCCCGAATTCTTGACGCTCATGGCCCGTAAGATGAAGGATACCGACTCCGAGGAAGAGATCCTCGAGGCATTCAAGGTCTCCTTGTGCAAGACCCGGTTATTCTCTTGGGTTTGAATGATTGTTCAGGTTTTCGACAAGGATGGAAATGGGTTTATCTCAGCTGCTGAATTGCGCCACGTCATGACCAATCTTGGAGAGAAACTGACTGACGAGGAGGTCAGTATTCCATCTGCGTTCTTGGCTTGATTTATGAAAGTTTCGCACTTGAATGCATACTTACTGTTGGATTTACAGGTCGATGAGATGATTCGCGAGGCCGACATCGACGGTAACGAATTGAAACGTCTATCCAACGCGTGGTCTCATGTGCGTGCAATAGGTGACGGTCAGATCAACTATGAGGAATTCGTGAAGATGATGATGGCCAAGTATTTATCATTCCTTTCAATTTCCATGTGTGATTCTAATTTACAGGTAAACTCTGGCTTCGATGTTAACAATGGGGAGTTGTCGATGGTTGTGTTCTCGCCGTTCAGCAACGGGGTGTTGTGCAGCCTAAATCTACTAACAATTTAACCGCTCCTAATAAACGATGCGTTTAAAGCTTATTGGTGCACAGAAGCATTTATTTTAGAACTTCACATTTGGTCCCAAACTCTTTGAAGTACAACTTCTGTATCTCTTGGTCACCTAACCTATTCGGTGATTTGTCTATATGGGGCGGGATAAACAGAGCCAAATGATATGCCCGTTGATACTTGCCACCCATCGCCCCACAACAACATCCACGACTGATCTCTATGGAATTTTGCCAAAGAACATCACAAGTCCAATTCCCGTTCACTTTAATAATCTTTCCCACATCGTCTGGCATATGTCGATCGGAGTTTTTGCTTGCCCAATGATGTGCAGTTGGACCTAGCGGCACTTTTCGAGCCAAGTTTCTTCTTTTCAAAGCTTCCTTCGTGAAATATACTTGCATGCCCTCGCGCGGCTCGATGTCTCGTCCTATCAGAATGTCTCGGTCAATGTTTTGTAGACCGAGCAGAATTCGTCTGAACGATGAATTCTTTCCCAGCGCAAGAGTGTCTCTGTCCGAAACCTTGCCAATCTGCTCCAACAGAGAGGTTATGGGAGCCCCATCGACCAGCGCGTATTTGTAATGGTTGAACTCATTGTTTGCATCTCGTTGATCTCTCCCATCCCATGCTTGAAGGGCCTCCGCCTTCTTTCCATACATGTAGGCTCTTAAGTTTGACCCGTACTGGTTTGTCGCAGCATTGCAATGCTGACACCTCTGCTTCGCTTCTCCGTGCAGGCACTTGAGCATGGAATTATGGATCCGTTGACAGAACGACCGTTAAACGACGTTGCGAAAGTTGTTGCAACCGTTTCATTCACCAACAGCGTTTCGTTAACGGTTATTCTTCGGTCGTTATTTTATAACCAAAGTAGTAACGGCGATGCAACAAGTATTTTCATGGCGAGAGCGATCCTTGAGGAGACGAAGAGAGAGGAAGGGAAGGGAGAGGGACGAGGCAGGAGATGGAGGTGTCTTCTCGTAGCATCGGATGTCAGTGAACAGGAGAGAGGATGAACACGGGCAAGAGAAGGATCGCGCAATGGAAGGGGCAATGGAGGAGGTGGAGATTGGTATGAGTTTGGGCAGCGCATTGCTCAACAGGAGCACAAGAGAGTTGCTGAAGAGTTAGAAATGTTATCAAGGACAAGGGCATAGAACAACAAGGAACACGTGTTGAGCGCAGGGTTGGAAAACGAGGACTTATGGGATATAGAGAAGGGTGTATGGCACAATTGGCGGAAGAAGTCCAAGCAGGGAAGAAAGTGGGAGTAGATGCGGACGAGGAGAGTGGAAGGGTGTGAGTGCGGTCAAGAGGATTGTTCTGATGTTGCCCACAGATCCGTCGCTTCTCGTGGCAGGAGAGCATGGAACGGTATGACATGTGAGTCTGAACATGCGATGGGGAGGTGCGAGCTGCCCCTCTGTCTGGCCCTCAGCTCGGAGAATGTCTGTGGAGCCTTGATAAAGGTCTGAAGGTCTGAGGACGTGGATGACTCATCCCAGCACCGCAAACAAGTCAGACCAGGGCCCATCGCGCGAGCAGATGTTCGGGCTGTTCTCGAGGAGCCCGGGGGATTATGACGGTTCGTCAGCCCACTCCTCTCCCAGCCTGGGAAACTTTGAGCGGAGCCGTGAGCCGAGGCTGAGCCAGGACTGGCTGCTGCTGAATGGCACGGACGACACAGACCTGTTCTCGCAGGAGTCTCCTGACCTCTCCTGCCTGGGTAAGGTGACCGAGGGTGGGGTTGACGATGAGACTGAGCAGCCGACGCTCTCCAAAGAGTACGATCCCCACAGCAATTTCCGGGTCTACGTCGGTGAAGATACATACCTGCTCGTGCCTCTCATCAGACTGGATCGAGGGAAGGCTGCAGGAGCGGAGGAGGACATCCAGAAGAGTGTCGTCGTCGACAGGTCGGCGAGGACGGTGACTGGAGTGTCCGAAGGCCATGTGAATCACCTCAAGGCTCGCTGTAGGGATGTGATCGTAGCCAAGGGCCTCTTGGGGATCGTCAAGCTTGAGTGGGACTCCTACCTCGTGCTCCTGATGGCGTCGGAGCTGGTGGGGAACCTGCCGCAGGGGGAGCTGAGGAGGATCTCAGAGACGAAACTCCTTCCGATGAACCTGGACAGTAGGCTCAACACGCCTTCCAACGACCCCAGCCGCATGAATGCGAACAATACAGGAGCTGGCAGCAGCAGCCCCGCTGACCTGAGCATGGGAGTGCTGTCAAAGCACTCCTTCATCCATCGGAGCTTCAAGGACCTGCTCAAGTCAGGATGGCTGATATTCTCTTGGTCCTTTGACCCTACTCTCTCACAGCAGCAGCATGGGAGTAGGTCCCTCCGCCAGAGTGCCAACCAGGCAGCTGAGTTCGAGGGCGGCTGGGAAGGGTTTCAGCACACCAAGGACAGCTATGCAAAGTACGAGAAGGATTGGGGGTGGAACTCAAGGTTTGTGTGGAACATCTCCTGGCTGAAGCCGTTCCTGGAGGCGTCGGAAAGACACCCAGCGGTCAAGAAGTTCGTCCTTCCGGTGATCTATGGCTATGCAAGGATCGTCAAGTGCAAGCTGGACAACGTCCCCATCCAGCTCTCGTTGATCGCCCGCAGATCGCGCAAGAGAGCAGGAGTCCGGTTCTTCCGCCGAGGGATCGACGATGAGGGCAACGTCGCCAACTTTGTGGAGACGGAGCAGGTATGATTCTTGCTCGTGGTGCCTGCGGCGTCTCCCCTGACTCCACCTGCAGGTCGTCCAGGTTGCCAACATGATCAGCTCGTTCGTCTGTGTTCGTGGCTCTATCCCCCTCTACTGGAAGCAAGAATCCTCGGACTGGACGCAGCTGAAGCCGAGGTTGGATCTCGATCATGGAAGCGACCATGCTGCGCTGGCTCCAGGAAGCAACGACCGAGCAGAGACCCCAGCTCGGTCAGAGCAGCCGCAAGGCACAGGGACGATGAAGTTCCGTCAAAACGTGTTAGACCGGAACTTCAGGTTCACTTCTCAGGCCTTCCCCTCGGTCTTGTTCAAGCTCTTCTCTCTCCTTTCCTCACGTTCCCCTGTGTCAGCTGCTCCACTCCTATTGATGCCTCCTCAGACCGCTTGCTCTCGCAAACTCTCTCTCCCTGTCCTTTCTCCCGATCTCGCTCTCTCGCTCACTCCGATCGCAGTGCTCTGCAGTTACACTTCGAGCGGCTTCGCGAGTACTACGGCTCGATCCTCGTGCTGAACCTGGTAGAGCAGCACGGAGGCGAGGCCCAGCTAGGCGCTCTCTTCAAGCGCACGCTGTCCATGTATGTGAACAGCGTAGCATCGCCTCGTCCTCCCTCTCCTCCTCCTCCTTCTCCTCCTGTCCCCCATCTTCACGCTGCCTCCTCTTCTCCTCCTCTTCGCTGGTCAACTACGCATGCTCTCTTGCCATACGTGGGCTCGACGTCTCCAGAAGATCATGTGGGCGATCTGCAAAGGGCGAGGGATAGCAGTGAAGAGGAGGTCGAGCAGTACGGGCATCAAGCCGCGCGTGGTGAGGATGAAGGGCAAGCGGTGAAGTACTACGAGTTTGCATTGCATTCGAAGCTCGAAGGAGTAAGTTGGAGGGAGGAAGGGAAGAGGGAGCGTGGAGGGGATGGAGCGCAATGAAAGAGGGAGAGAGGGGAATGAGCTGAATCGAATCGAAGGATAACTTGAGAAGGCGCCTTAAGCCGATACTTCCTGACTTGTGTTGCTTCGCGTAGGATTGGAGCCTGGGCCAAGTTGAGCTGCAGTCGCTGTTTGGGATCGGACTGTCGGAGGTTCATGCCAATTTGCTGCTCCTGCGCTCCGTCATTGAGCTACTTTGGCTTGCAGCTCTTGGATTGCGGCGTCTTCATATCGAGTCTGGAAAAACCAGAGAAGGAAAGTCTCTCCTTCCGAACCAAGAGAACTTTCTGCGAGATTCTTGGACAGCAGACGGGTGAGATGAGACCTCCCTCCCTCCCTCCCTCCCTCCCTCCCTCCCTCCCTCCCTCCCTCCCTCCCTCCCTCCCTCCCTCCTCTTCTTTCTGCCTTCCTTTCTGTTTTGGTTCAGATGTGGTTCCAGGCGTCTTGCGAGTCAACTGCATCGACTGTCTGGACAGGACCAACGTTGCTCAGTCGATCGTTGCTCGGTTGACCTCTTGGCATCTCGTCTCTTCTCACCTTTCTCCCTTCAACCAGCTGGATGTTAGCCAAGCAACTTGAGCTCATGGGTGTGATCATGGATGAGGAGGTAAGAAAGATTCCCGGGCATATCTCTCCTCTTGGTTAACTTCCCCCTCCTCCTCCTCCTCCTCCTCCTCCTCTGCCTCCTCCTCCTCCTCCTCCTCCTCCTCCTCCTCCTCCTCCTCCTCCTCCTCTTCATACTGCATCTGCTGCTTGCTGCTTGCTGCTTGCTGCTGCTGCTGCTGTACTGGCACTTGCATGCTCCTCATATTCTCTCAGGGCAAGGCGATCGCGCGAGGCGACACGTCCTGTTTCCCAGCTCTTCAGGTGAAGTCGAAAGGGATGTGGAGGAGGATGTGACAGCTCCTCTAGGACTCCCTGGTCCATCTTTGGGCGGACCACGGCGATGTCCTCTCCCTCCAGGTCCTTCGGTCAACTTATGTCTTGGAGGAGGAGTGACGTGGAGCTTGATAGTACGCCGGCTCGCAAGCTCTCCAATCAGACGTGACGAGGTGCCTTAGCAATATCTTGATTTGCTCCTCTGACATGCTGTCAAGGACGGGAAGGAGAACACTGCACGGTCTGCTTGTCGACAGGTGTGGAGCATAGGACAGACACCTCCTGCTTCCGCTCCCGCTCCCGCTCCTTTCACTCCTCTACTCTTCTTCATGTTTTCTGCTGCTGAACTTGATCAATCAGCGTGTTCTCGATGCAACGATTCGTGCAGCGATCGTTGTATGACAGGTTTGCATTCCTCTCCTCCTCCTTCCCTTCCTGTGACCGCCCTTGTAGCTCCATCCAAGAAATGCTTGACTGGATCCTCAACGAGACATGGCCTCCGCTTCTGCTAGAGCTCGAGGATGCCGATACTCTGGGCAAGGGCCAGCGCCTCCGGGCTCACGGCGAGCAGGAGAGGGGGGGCGGAGGAGGGAGCATTCAGCAGGAGGAAGTTCGACGAAGCACCAGGGAGGAGGAGGAAGTTCGGAGGAAGTCAACAGGGTTCGCTGCCCTGCTTGAGCCAACACAGGACATGCCCAAGAACCTGGTCAACATGAACTGGCTGGACCTCGCGGGCAAGTACGTAGCCGCCGCTCCTCCCCGCTCCTCCCCGCACTCACCTGTCCTCCTCCCCAGCCTCGGCTTCCGCCATGGCAGCCAGCTCCAGGGCAACGATCAGGTGGCTGCCTCCTCACATGCTGCGATGCCTCATTGATGACGTACTGGTCCAGAATTCTCCTCGTGCTGCTGCGGAGCCGCGGGCTGCGTCGCCCTCGGCGAACATCACGTTTGCCGAGGACAGCGAAGAAGGCTGGGAGATGATCCTTACGTTTTGAAACGAGATGCTCGATCATGGGGGCTGAGCAGGAGCAGGAGCAGGAGCGACAGGGGCGGGGGCAGAAGGGGAACAGGGGAATGAGCAGGAGCAGGAGCAGGAGCAGGAGCAGGAGCAGGAGCAGGAGTATCGTCTTGAGCCGCGGAGAAGCATGCAGAAGCGATATTCTTTCAAACTCTCAGCAACCAAAAAGCACCAGGGCGTTGGGAGCTGTAACTGTTGTACACTATGAACGGCGGCCAAGGAACAGGCGGGTAGAGAAAATCCTGCACCAATGTAGCAAATAGGGAGGGAGAGACAGGCAGGACGCGGGTACCAGCAACTTCGCAGACACAACAACTGTATTCTACGACAAACAAACACCTTTCTGCAATCTTGTATGTACACTAGACCGCCGAGCGTCGCGGCTCCTCTAGCACCAGTTCACATTCAACCGATGAAGTTGTTCTTAGTATCTGGCCTCGCGATCCCACTCACCACAGTCCTCACGGCCGAGCTGTTGGCCACACGATGAGCCACTCGAGCTGTCAGCGTGGTGCCTGAAGTCAGGAAGACTGCGCTGGCAAGAGCCAGTCCAGCCGGCTTCTCGCTCGCCATGCGCTTCGCCTGGTTCTTGAGGAAACCGTAGAGGGCACAGTGACCTTGGTTCTCAACCGCTGGAAGAAACTTTTTGACCAGACAACAGAGGGTGAACTGGGAACGGAGCTGGGACATGCGCGTTGTTGCTCTTGCTGGCTAACGATGGCCGTTTCAACTGAACCCACTATCCGCCTTTCCTTGCTTTGATTTTTCTCAAGATGCGTCCTAAACTTCCTTTAAGCCTCGATAGAATCCGCCTGAAAAATCAAATTTTGCGTGAATGAAAACTTGAGCAATGTCAAAGGCCTCATCTCCTCCCCTTGAATTAAACTGCGAGTCCTCCTCGAGGCTGCGAACGTTTCGTATTTCACCACTACCTATCCCTCATTCATCTGCTTCCGATTACTCTGCTGTGCCCTGCTGACTTCCCTGTATCCCAACCTGGCTGGCCTCCTCTCACTAAAATTGAATTCTCTTCACACGACTATCATGCTCCCTGCCCCTCTGCCCCCTCCTCCTTCGCCTCCCTGCCTCCCTGCCGTCCTGCCTCGCCTCGCCTCGCCTCGCCTCGCCGTCGCCTCGCCTCGCCTCGCCTCGCCTCGCCT
>NW_005434657.1:318668-331803 GCF_000315625.1 Guillardia theta CCMP2712
AACATTCTTTTAAACCCATCGAAACTACGTCTTTTGCACTGATGCGGCTGGAGGATACGTAAATAATACACCCCCACCTACTTTTCAGCAGTCTTAAGGAGGGGTATGTTATGAAAGGGCATTATCAGTTTCCATATTTTATAGATTTTTTGTATAATTCGTGGTACAACATGAAAATCCTGTGATCATTCTTTATAGCGGAGGGGGCGGTACAGAAAGGTGGTCCACCGTGGGGGGATAGAGAGGAGGGGTGGTAAAGGATACACATTCGTGTAACGGAGGGGTGAGGGTAGTAGAGTAGGGGTACAATTCATTTTTCAACATTGCTTTCGAGATGTGGTACTCTTGTAAAATGTAGGGGTGGGGTACTTCAGGGTAAGGTAGGGTGGAATTTAATGATTTGCAGGATGGGGTGGTGGACTATTGAAAGTTGTTAGCAGGAAACTGTCAGCACCTCAAATTTGGCAAAAGGGAAGAGAAAATTGGGGGTGGGTGGAAAAGGTCTATGGGTAGGGGTCGTACTTACCAGGGGTGACCAATGCCTCAAGGTTGAAATATTCAATTTAAGCGGGGGTATTTTTATGATTAAGGAGGGGTTGCCATAGATAGGAGGGGTATACGGAATATTTTGTCATACATAGCGGGTAGGGGTAGTACGTGTTAAGGGTAAGGCAGTGAGGGGGATTTTGTAGCCAGTGCGCATGCAGGTAATGAAAGGGAGGCGAAGAGGAGAAGAGGAGAGAGGGGAGGAGGAGAGAGGAGCGAGGGAAGAATATGCAGGGAGATGGCATGGTAAAGTGGGGGGAGAGACACGTGCAAAGAAGGGAGGAGGAGCGAGAGAAAGGAAAGAGGAGGAAGGTGGATGTGGGGGGGGTGGTAGGGGGCATTGCGCAACTTTCGATGTATTTCGCGTGCGCACCGAATCTGAGAGGTTGGAACGGTGTTTTAGTGTGGTCAAGCTATGCAGTGCAAGGATGGGTTGGCATGTTGTGGATTCACGTTTACATGTAACGGCAGAAACCATTCTTGGTTTGTTACTTGAAGGAACTCTTGAAAACAAGTCGGATAAGTCCATTTTAGTACCTTTCACGGTCTTCAATCACAATCGGTACTGCTTGAGACCTCTCACCCCTCGCTGCAAGAAATCTGACTGTCCTCTGACAGCACGAGTTGAACATGTCGAAGAATAAAGGCAGGAGGAGCAGGGAGGACGACGAGGACACGTTTTCAGATTGCTCCACCATCTCCCTCCCATCTCAGAGGAATGGGACGAGCGGAACGTCGGAGAGGTGCTTATCCCCTACTTCCGTTCTCCCTACATCAGCCTCCTCCTCTCCGCCTCCTCCTCTCCGCCTCCTCCTCTCCGCCTCCCCGGCCTCTGCCCCTCGGCCAACGCATGCTCAAGCTCAGCAGCTGCATTCAGATGCTGATGACTGTGTTGTGTGCAGCGACGATGAGACGAACGAGTTGTCGGGATTTCTGGATGGGCTGACAGAGAAGAGGGCGACCACGAGGGAGTGGGCGTTCAAGGGCCTCTGCGAGGTCATGAGGAAGGAAGTCTCGTTGGGCGAGCTGGAGGAGCGATGCGATGACCTGTGCGGTCAAGCGATGAACGCGCTGAAGAAGGGGATGAGCAAGGAGGCGGTGAGGAGCATGTGAGGTGGTGGATGTGGAGGGGTCGCCTTAGCCCTGCTGCAGCTGCTGGCGGCCGACTTCCTGTCCCTCCTGTTCGTGTCGTTCTCGGATGAGTGCTTGAAGGTGACCGTTGCTTCCTCACGCTGTGCGAGAGGGTCTGAGGGACGTCGCAGATGATGGAAGAGGTTGAGAGCTCCTTGTCGTACCATGCTGTCCATCACAAGTCAGCAGCAGTCCGCGGGAAGGTGAAGTTGCTGACAATGTCCCTCGTGCCTCCCTGAGAGCTCGTGGGCAGGTTGCTGAGCTCCTAGCGTTGGGGGCATTCATCTCAGATAAGCCTGAGAGAGAAACAGCGTCCTTGATGACTTCCCTGCTGAAGCTGTGAGTGCCCTTCCTCGTCCTCGTCCTCCCTCAGCAACCTCCTCCTGCCCACTCCTTCTCCCCATTCAACTTCCTTCTCCTCCTTTGACTTTCCCGGGTTCATTGAGTGGTTCAGGATGACGCAAGGAAAGTTGGTCAAAGATTTCGTCGTTCCCGGTCTTGCCACCTCCACACTCGGTCCTCTCAACTGACATGTGACCTCTACAGGGCTTCATGCCTGGGGGTTAATGTGTACCTCGCTCTCAGATTCGTTCATCAACAATGGGGACGGGGAGAGGATTGTATCGTGGTTGCAGTCCTTGGACCCTCTCTTGGAGTGTACTGAGGTACTCACAGCGTCTATGAGTCCTCCCTCCTCTCATGCAGGTGGTGCAGGTGGACGTCCGGATCGCCGCCTCTGAGAATGCTTGCATCCTGTATGAATCCTGCTGGTGATGGGTGTCAGTGCCCGTGGTGGAGCTGACTGGTTTGTCCTCAGGAGGTATGACCCTGAAGCAGCGAAGAAGTTGATTTCGAAACTAGAGAACTCACAGCACCATGATGATTGGCATGATGGTGAGGCTTGCGCTGAGAGGAGAGTTCATCTAATGCCCGATCCGATAGACGGGAAGGAAGTGGATGACCAAGAGGACAAGTCAACCGAGAAGGGCTGCACGGTCCATTCTTTCACGAGCGTCCGCAAGATCGCCAAGGCCGATCGCACGAAGGTCAGCTGCTGCTGGAAGCAGGACGGGGTCTTGTGCTGAAGCAGCCTGTAGGAGAAGAATGTCATCAGGCAGGCATCTGCAGTCTTGGAGCGGGGAGAAGGTCCCCCGACTGAGAAGATCAAGGTCCGTCCTCCTCCCTCCTCTGCCCACCCTCCTGATCCTTGTGTTCTGCCAGCTGAAGCATTCCTCGTTGGAGATCGCTTCCTGGCGCGACAAGACGCGGCTCGCCTTCTTCAGGCAGATCCTGCAAGGAGGCTTCCTCCCGCACATGACCCACAACCCGATCCTCCACGAGGTGAGTTGCTGCTGGCCGCCTGCTGGTCTGTCGTGTGTGCTGGGGCTCATGCGTTGGGAGCAGATCTTTGGCATCGAGGCTGTTCCAGACGAGCCGACGTGAGAAGGGGGGAGGAGGGAGGGAGAGAAGGAGTGGATGAGGGAGGGAGGAAGATGGAGGGAGGGGGGGGTTGGGAGGGAAGGCAGCCTGACAGGACGGCAGTCTGTCGGCGGACATGTCAAGGATGCAAGTGCGATCGCAGAAGGCGAAGAACGCTGCCAAGTGAGAGCATGAGGAGGAGGAGGAGGCGTTTCTGTTGTGACTGGATGAGAGCAGGATGAAGGGCAGAGAGAAGCAGATTATGCGGGCAAGGTGAGGAGAATTCGAGGTTGGTGAGAGTGCTAAGTGGGTGGCAGGAAGGAGAGGAGCGAGCAGTGCGAGCAGCTCGACCTCATGGACTGACATGCGAGCCAACCGAGTGGTTGGGCCATGTCGCCGTTACCCTCTTGTGGGTGTTGAGTGGCAACGAGCAAACATAAGACGTGGAGTCGGATAGAGATCTTCTGTCCTCGACGTTAGCAACACTGAAGATTGCAGAACGATGATGAAGCTTTAGGTCGTGGGATATTCTTTGATGCAGATGTCAAAATGCAGGTGTAGATGTAAAAGAGCCAACTTGAAGCTGTCAAGATGAATTCAGCGATAAATAAATCCTCACGTGAAGGAGGAGCTCACAAGACCCTTGGAGACGTTGGATGAAGGATAGATGGCAGATCTGATCCATTCTCAGTGAGAGAGAGGAGCAGGAGCAGGAGCAGGAGCAGGATTACCTGTCGTCCCATGCGATGGAGATGGGAGTCTTGAAAAGCTCGGCTGTAGCGATGATCAGGGGGAAGGAAAGAGACAGAGGTGAAAAGGAGGACGTGGAGGAGGGCAAGGGCGTCAAGGGGAAGGAGGAAGTACCTTGTGTTGGTTTGGCATGCACGTAGGACAAATCTTGCAGCTGATCCCTCAGGTCACCTAGCCTCCCGTCCTCCTCCTGCTAAAGATCGATTCACGATTCTTACCCCCCCCCCCCCCTCCCCCACTTCTCCTCCTCTGGCTACAGAAAGTACCTGGTATCCCCGATGCTGGCGAGCGTCGGAGAAGACTTCAGCAGCGCTCCAGCTCTCCCTTCCCCTTCCATGTTGGAACTGCCTGCCAACCTCCTCCGTTCGGCCTGACCGCAGCGGGGGAAGGAGGGAGATACTGCCGGGGGCGCCGAGACTGAAGCTGAGGAGGGATCGCCTGCTGTCAGGCATCATGTCTCCTAGCTGCATCTCCAGCTGCTTCAGACGATCTACGGGCTTGGTAGCTGCAAGTGAATCGTCACAACCAAGTCCTCGTCCTCGTCCTCGTCCTCGTCCTCATCCTCATCCTCGTCCTCGTCCTCGTCCTCTCACTTCCCTCGTCCCCCTCAACACCCTTCACCTGCTCTCTCTCTCTCTCTCTCTCTCTCTCTCTCTCTCTCTCTCTCTCTCTCTCTCTCTCTCTCTCTCTCTCTCTCTCTCTCTCTCTCTCTCTGTGCCTTCCCCACCCCCCTTTTCCTGCTGTTTTCCACTTACCTTGGATGGGAACGCTGCGTTTCTGCTCTCCTACTTCGTTATACTGGAAGATCCGTTCCCTCCTCTCGCTTTGCTCCTTCACGCTACCCACGTTCTCAACCTCCTCCCATAGCTCCTCCTCCCTCCAGCGATTCTCCTCCTCTCTCCATCCCTTCTCCTCCTCCCTCCATCCCTTCTCCTCCTCTATCTTGTAGCTCGTCTCTGGACGGAAGGAGGAGGAGGCATTCTGGTAGTTGCTAGCGGGAGGCTCGCGCGGGGTGATGATCGGAGGGTCAGGAGGAGTCGAGACGTGGCGATGGTGGAGCTCTTGAGGATGCGATTGGATGATTGGGGACAACTGAAGGAGAAATGAGAGTGGAAGAGAGGAGGAGAGGAGATGCAGAGGTGGAGAGAAGCGGAGAGCAGAGAGGAGAAGAGGAGCAGCGCAGCAAGAAGAGAAGGGAGGGAGGGGAGGCGACCATTGGAAGGAGGGTGAAGGACGCGAGGTCAAAGCAAGAAACAGGAAGGGTAGAGCAAGAGGAATAGAGAAGCAAGGGGAGCAAGGGAGAAGGATCAGGAGCGGGAGCAGGGGGAGCAGGGGGAACAGGATCAGGAGCAGGGGCATTCTGTACCTCGCCAGCCTCTTTCGGTTCAACATGCGGCCGGATCATCTCCAGCAGCTGCAGCCAAGAGGGTGAGAGGGAGCAGGAGAGGAGGAGAAGGCTTTCACTTCCGCCTTCTGAGCTTGGAAGTCCTTCTTGCGCTGAAACAAGCTCTCGATCTTCTTCTTGGACGGGCCCTCAAGAGTCTCGAGTGCCTGAGAAGACCAGTGAGGGAGGGAAGAGGAAAATTGAGGAGGGGAGCAAGAGAGCAGGAGGACAGCAGCAGCAGCAGCAGCAGCAGCAGCAGCAGCAGCAGGGCTGGGAGGAGGGGCATGCTGGTGTTGGAAGAAATGAGACAGAAAGAAGTACGTGCAGCAGAGGAGCAGAGTAGGAGAAAGAGAAGAGAGGAAGAGCGAGGAGCGAGGAGGGGGAGTGAGTAGGAAGGGGACAATCAGGAGGAGGGAGGGAGGAGGCAAGGGAACCAGCTCGAGCTCTTTCAGTCTTCTCGAAGGATCATGAGGGACCGATGCTGTACGCTTGCTCGTCGTGAGGACAGCTCCTTGGTAGGGTAGCGAACTTCTCGTCGTCATCATGGCAGGAGCAGGAGCAGGAGCAGGAGCAGGAGCAGGAGCAGCGAAGCCGTTGACAGCTCTGGTCACGTCATTCGCTCCCCTTCTTGGATGCTGCGGCAATGTCATGAGGCTGACAACAGTCTCTCGATCCCCCACCTGCTCCTCCGCCTTCACTTTTCCTCCTCCGTTCGCAAGGGGCAGGTTGTCTTGCACATCGTCAGTCACGCAGCGAGCCTCCTTGCTCGCTCCCTCGCTCACCTGGTTTGAGCTGCCCGCTGCATCCCTCTCCCTCCCCCTCCCGCGCGTCAGCAGCTTGCTTCATGGTCGGGAAGCTCCTCCTTACGAAAGAGGAGACTGAAGAACCTGAGACGGGTTGAGGAAGGGGAGGAAGGGGAAGGAGAGGGAGAAAGAAAGGGAGAAGGGGAGAGGAGGCATATGAGAGGAGGAGAGAAGGAGCGAGCACAGAGATGAGGCATACTTGATGAAACAATCTTCGATGTTAACGTTGACGTGCAAACAAAGTGAGCCAGAGCAGAATGAAACAAAGTTAGAGAAAGACAGGAAGTAGGAGAAGAACGCATAGGAGGAGAACAGCGAGCACGGGACAAAGAACACACGAAAATGACGGAAGGGCTCAACAGAAATACAGTGATGAAGAATAATTGGAAAGACGAGAAGAGGATATCACAAAGGAAAGTTTTACCTTGTTGTTGACAGGTTCCACGTTCTCACTCTCCTGCGACTTGCCCGAACTCACTTCCTCTGCTGATGTCGCCTGGCACATCTTGACTCAGACTGAGAGAAAAAGCGCCAACATCTACTCGCCTCCTTCTTGGCCTTAGCCCTCAGCCTGTATGACTCGCGCATCTGCAACTTCTGTCAGAAATGATGAGGGCATGTTGAGAAAGTGAAAAGGGGAGAGGAGAGGAGAGAGGAGAGGAGAGAGGAGAGGAGAGAAGAAAGGAGAGAGAGGAGGAGGGAAGAGGAGGAGGAGGAGGAGGAAGGTGGACATGAGAGGAGGAGGAGGAGGAGGAGAGGGAAGAAGGAGGGAAAGAAAGATATGTTACAATCTTGCGCTGATCCTCGTCGGAGATGCCAATCTTGCTCAGTCTGAACAGCAAAGACCCTGCGGTCAATCAGCGACGAGCACAAGGACAAGAACAGGAACAAGAAGAAGAACGAGAACGATGAGAAGCAAAACACAACACAGCAGAACGAAAGGAAGCTGAACAGACTGTCAGGACGCCAGCAAACATTGAAAGGGCTACAGGTACAACGTCAAGATTCCAACTCGAACAACAATGGGAAAAGACTTTCTCACTCTCGTCTGGTCCCGGTTTAAACATCATGAGATCTTGCACCTTCTTTACCCCAAATTCAATCTTGACCTTCAGCGCAATGTGCTCCAACTTTGCCTGTTTGCAGGCATGTCATGTTTGCAGGCATGTCGTGTCGGATCACGATCGTCATCTTGAACACGTGCCATCGTGAATTATTCATCATTGTCATCGCCAAAATCAACAA
Source organism: Guillardia theta CCMP2712 (assembly GCF_000315625.1). Taxonomy (NCBI): domain Eukaryota; class Cryptophyceae; order Pyrenomonadales; family Geminigeraceae; genus Guillardia; species Guillardia theta. The sequence goes on from NW_005434657.1 coordinate 325,947, forward strand.
CAAGGACAAGGACAACGACCTTCTTCAAAAATGCCAGGAGCTGATTCCACTGATCGATCTCTGATTCTACGTTGATGTCATCGAGCTTTTCCTCAGCCTTCACGTCGTCTCTTTCATTCTTCTCCCGTTCCTCTTCGCCCGTTGGCTTTCCTGGCTCCTCCAAGGACGAGCGATTCTGACGAGACGAGCTTCTGACGGGATTCGAAGATGCGTGACAGTCGGGCTTCGCAGCATTCCATGAGAAGTCGTATCTGCATGCCAACTTCATCGTCACTATCCTCCTCCTCTTCCTCCCCTCCCTTCTCTTCCTCCTCGTCCCCTTCATCGTCCTCATCCTGTCACCTTGTGTTCGATGCCAGATCGTCTCGATGAAGTTGGCTTCGGGAGGAGGAGAATGCATCAGCAGCACAACCTCGCCATCCGTCTCCTCATCACCTGATAACAGCTTGCAGGATCCTCTGCATCTCCGGGTCGACGTTGCCCTGAAGAGCTCAAGGGTCAGTCCGAGCAGATCACACACGAAGATCTTGATGTCTGCCAGGAATGGCCATCCACTTGGATCAGGGACTTTCATCACCGATTCCTCTCGTCATGTGCATCACGGACGAAGAGGACGAAGACACAAGACAATCATGTGGACATAATCATCGTCATCGTCATCATCGTCGTTGTCATTGCCATCATCATCGTCATCGTTATCATGCTCCTCATGGTCATCAGCCATACAGTCATATTCCTATGAATGAACACCAACACCATCCATTCTCATCTCACCTTTCTGACCAAAAAGTCCACGAGTTCCCAGGCAGCAGCGTTGTTCACACCTGAACGAGGATCAATCATGACAACCTGACAGCTTACTTTCTACCAGGGTATTCATTCGCAAGGTACAAAGCATCTGAGAGGAATCTGTTCCCCTATACACGAAATAAGATGAAAGAGCAGAACAAACGAAATATCGAGGAACCTGCGCAACCTGCATCCATGAACAAAAGGTCAGCATGATCAATCGACAAGCTCTTTCAGATGCAGCAAGACGAATGCACCTGAATCGGCGAGGAGTGCAGGACAGCAAGACGCATACCCATGTTGACAAGAGCTTGAAGCTTAAGGGGAAAACTCATGTAAGTATTGCTTTTCAACTGCTACAACCACCTTCACCTGCTTTCCACGATCTTGAAACTCTACGGAATCGTCAAGAGTGCAGAACGAGCTGCTGCTGCGGGGTGGAGGCGTCGGTCCGTTCCTCCGGTCCGACTGTGACTTGTGTCCATAGGAAGAGTCAGGGCTGAGAGCGCATCCGTCAAGTACGATCATTGCGAGGGTGCAAAAAGAGAGCCGAGGCTAAAGGGAGACCTCTTCGAGAGACTGGACGTGTACGCCTGGACATTCAACGAGCTCGGAACATCTCGTTTGTTTGCCTCCACTGCGACTTCCATAACCTGGTCTCTCTTGTCAAACTTGTAGATCGTGGGAGCAAGAAGAGGATCTGAGAGAGTAGCGGGTGGGGGCTGGCTGACCCTGTTGAGCTCTTCGGAGTTGCCCTCAAGATAACCGGAGGCGAGAAGAAGCCTGGCGGCTTCAAACAAGATGCTGAAAGAACAGCAGCTGTTTAGGACCCTCGCGCTTCATCACTCGGTCAAACACAAACCTGTCCGGGATATCCGACGACGACCTCGCTCTCGCCCAGGCTTTCATGAGGTATCTATCCCAGCAAGCGTTCAGAGAACTGATGGAGAAGGAGAACTTTGTGCGCACAGACACGTCAGTACCTCTTGGCTGGGATGTGGTTCCCTTCAACCATCATCTTCTTGGCCAACTCAAGCTCCGCCTACTTCATGTCAACCTCACCACATGAGTACGAATCAGGACCTTGATTGTCTGCTCCTCCTCATTCTTCATCGAGAACATGCTGGAATGATCGCGCGAGGCTGGGCACGCATACCCTCAAGATCTGTAGCTTCATACAGGTCCGCAACTGACCTTTGGTAGCACTGAAGTCATTCGAAGATCCTCTCAGGAGGAGCTCGAGCCTCTCAACGTCCCTGAGCAAGTGGTAGCCGCGTCAAGTTGCATCGGAGGAGGTTAGTCACGTTGACATCACCTCCGTATCAGCTGCAGCTCAGCGATGCCACAATCTTGCACATCAAACTCAACGCGCTGCAGCAGAGGGGTGTCAATGGATCAAGTTTTATACAGTCGCCCAGACCTCGGGGACTTCCGAACTGAATGTGATGATGGGCTCTACTATATCTGAGCGAGAATCAGAATCAGTCGATCCTTCCTCAACAGCAGCACTTACCTTCATGCTCGGAGCCTGAGAAATAGTATGACGGCATCGGCTCTACTTAGTCGTCAGAATCTGGGGTTGAGATGCATCCGATCGATTGAGGACCGTCTGATGGTTGAAGCACTGCTCCTAATCTCATTGTATGCACTTCAACACAGCTCGCTCATGTTTGCTTCTTCTCGCTACTCCAACTCTTGATTTCTCCTTCTCCATCTCGCTCTCAGCTTACTTTCGTCTCGCTCTATCCAAGTTCCCTCCCAGATACTACCTCCTCCTGCTCAGCGGCTACTCCAGCTTCACAGATCATCAAGACTATCCATCATCTCACTAACCTCTGCTCGCCCTCCTCACTGCCTCTCTCCCCGTATGACCTTCCCTGCTTCCTCTGCATGATTTTACGTGGGCATTGATTGAATCAAACATCCCGTACCCTATCACCCCACCCCTCCTCTCCATGACCCTCATCAAATATCCCCCCACCCCCTCAAGATCCAGGCAGACAACCCTCATCTTCTCAAAGTACTTTGACCCCACCCCATGTTGGATCTCGTCACCATGGAAACCCACCCCATGGTCGCTCCGTAGGGTGATGAAGGGATCACTGATCACCCCTACCCTACTGCAAGAAGATCCGTTACCCACCCCCATCACTTCCCGACCACTCCATTTGAGCCTAAAGACCACCCTACCTGTTTTTTAACACTATGATGTACCCGTCCATATACATCAGGAGACTACCCACCCTTGTTGAAAATGTACCCCCACCCCATGCCATGACGTCCCCTACCCAGTTGTTGTTTCCACAAGGGACTAGAAAGGTACTGCCTTGCAGTTTTCAAGTGAAATTAACTAAAAAGCTAAGTAGGAATTTTCATAGGCGGCATTTTAAAAAAATAAGGAGTCCTAAGTAATTAAGTAATTAATTACTCATTTTTCCTAATTGATTTTCCTAATTCGGTGTGGTTCAGTGCGTTACATTCCTGTAACGGACCTGCCATGGAGCCGCAAGCCCCGACCAATGCACCTTCCCTCGCCGCCCGAGCGCATGCAGAGGCGATCGAGGTGGGTCAGGAGGTGGAGCTGAGCAACAAGGTGTACTGCCGGCACAAGCAGGTCAGGCATGTTCTTATGCGGACTCATGGAGCAGAGTGGAACAAGTTGAAGTTGAAAGGTCGGGTGACAGCAAAAGGAAGCGGGGATAAGTGGATGGTGGAGGTAGAGGTGCAAGATGAAAAGATCGTCCTCGGGGTGAAAGAAAACCTGATTTCGAATCTTGATGAGATGCAGACAGATAGCATGCTGCAAGATCCTCCTCTGAAGGATTATTCTCAAGATGACCTAACGAATGCAAGGGAGGACTGGGATTCGGAGGAGTCGGAGAAAGAGGAGGCGGGTCTTGATCCTGACAGGGGCTCTCTAGTTGCATATCTAGATGGGGAAACGGTGACATGGGAGAAATGCGACCCAGGGGGAATTGCAGAGAAACTAAGTGAGAGGGCGGATCGACCGTCACGTTTGAAGTGGTCGCCTTCCCTTGAAGACCGGAAGCATCGGAATGAAGAAGAGTGCTGGAAATTCCTGTTCCCTTGGGATTTCTTCTTTGACACCAACAGCTCTGAAGGATGCTGCCTGGTCTGGACGAATCAGACTCTGCCAGAGGGCGAGAAACCGTTCACTGTCCATGAGTGGCTTCAATACATCGCAGTGATATACGCGAAGGATCTCTGCTCCAAAAGGGAGGCCAGGGAAGTCTGGGAGACAGGATCGGAGGGGATCTTGCCTCCTCTGAATCTCTCAAGACGGTTCAACGTGAACTTGGCGAGATTCGTCATATGGAAGAAGAATCTGAAGCTGTGGCCACCATCGGCGGAGAAATCAGAGAACAAGTTCGATATGATCCGTCCTCTCATCTGTGCGTTCAATCAGAACAGAGCTTTGAGAGTTGATGTGGGATCGGAGATGATTGCCGACCAATGCAGCGGGAGATGGATCCCCACCTTCGAGGTGGTGAACTTGCTTGTGTCCTGACTTGTCCTTCTTGACCGTTCAACAGGGTTTGTCCGAGGGGATGAAAAACCTTGTAGCAACCATTCAGAGCACTCGAGATGCAGGTTCAGACTTCAGGTCCTTATTCGAATGCTCGTTCGGGCTTGTGATGGCCTTGGACCTCCATGATGATCACTCAGCCCAGTCGGAGTCCACTACGAGGTACCCCAAACATACTTGTGCCATTCTTAGACTAGGACAAAACTACCTCGGCAAGCATCGAACAATCTATGCGAACTCTCAATTCTCGTCCCTGGCAACTGCCAAGGCTCTGCTGGAGAACGGAACTCACTTCATGGGTGAGCTCGGTCAGTTTTCCAAGGGGGTTCCAACGGCATTGTTGAAGCGCGATGTGCGGCACGATGGCTCTACAAAAGGGGCTGCCGAAACCGGTAGAGTGAGTTTGAAAGTCAACGATGAGGACAGAAGAGTGTTTGTACATTCTTGGAGCGAAAGCAGCACGTCATGCGCTCACAGGAGGGTTTTTGTTTCCACGCTCGATGATTGCCTCGCACTGGACTTTCACACAAAGAGCAGGTGGAGAATCGATCCTGCCACGGGCAACAAAGAAAGAGTCAAGCGGACTGTCTCTGCTGTTCAATCGGTGAAGTCCTACTTGTCAGCTTGTGCGGTTGTAGAGGTGCACAAACACCTGATGGAGGAGATTGAGAGGATGGCACATTGCAGGGACGCTGGGGAGTGGTGGTTGAGAATGTTCTGTCACGTTCTTCTACTTGTCGAAGTTGACGCCTTCAAGATTTACTCTGCAGAACGCGATGCTGCTAATTCAGGATCACACTCGAAATTCTTGGACAAGCTTTGTGCCCAGCTCCTTGCAAACTCTCGAGACGGCTCCACATCAGCCGAAGCCCCGCAGCATCCCAAGCGGGAGAAGAAGCGAGCGAGGGTATGTACAAGGGAGGCGGAGAACGGCGCTGGAAAACAGGACGACCAGCATGTCTTGATCACCATCCTCGACTTCATGAAACAGAATCACAACTACAACCCGAGCGCCAGCGATCTCAAGTGGGGGAAGCGCGTTCGATGTAGGATGTGCAAGGGCACGCAAGGATGGGGCAGCATAGCAAACTTCTGCTGCCAGCTCTGCAGTAGCAAGGATCCGAACAAGAAGCCGTTCGGGATCTGCGGCCCAGGAACAGGAAGGGACTGTTACATGAAGCACCTCTCCAATGTCAGCCAGCACTGCAGAATTGAAGGGTCGGATATTAGTATGATACCAAGATGAGTTTCAGCGTCATGTTTGTAAGTTTACACGTCTTGGAAAATGAAGTCCGGGCTGCAGTGTGTGTGTGCATTACGAACTCAGTCAATTCTCAGACAGCGGCCGGGCCCGGGGCCCGGGGAGTTTCTACGCCGGGCCGGGCCGGCCAGTTGGCAATCTTTACTCAAAGTTAAGTTAAAGCAATAGTCCGTGAGTTCAGTCGCCCTATTATTACCCCAGTACTTGTGTGATGAGTAAAATTTGTACGAGATCAGTGTGGTAGTGAGTACTGATGAATG
>NW_005434657.1:331903-335081 GCF_000315625.1 Guillardia theta CCMP2712
GTGTTGGGGGTGGTGGGGGGTGGTGGGGGGTGGTGGGGGGGTTGACAAGATGGTCACGGAAAATAGGGAGGTGGGGGTCTGAGAGTCAAAAGGGGGTGGGGTACCTTTATTCCTCAAAGGCTAGGGGTTGGGTGTCATAGAGCAGGTGTTGGGGTAGGGGGTAGTTTCAAAAGGGTCATTCAAAGACAGAAGGGGTGCTTCTGTATATTTATAAAGGGGTGTGCCAGGAAGGGGTAGGGTATTTTGACTGAAGGGTAGGGTAGTAGGTCAGAAGGTGAAGGAGCAAACTTGTCAAAGATGAGGGGGAACAGGCAGGGAAGGAGCAAACATGGACAGCCTGGCATGGAGGAGGACGGAGGAGGGAGGAGGGGAGGACGGAGGACGGGGGATGGAAGGAGGGGGAGGAGGGAGGAGGGGAGGAGGGGAGGACGGGGGACGGGGGATGGAAGGAGGGGGGGGAGGGAGGAGGGAGGAGGGAAGGAGGGAAACGAGCTCAACGCTAGGAAAGGTTGTTGGTTCTCAAGCAAGACTGTATTTGGCAGTAAGTCAGGAATAGCCGAGCAAAATCATGTTGTCCATCAGTAATCAGGCCGTTTTCACAGATAGCGCTCAAGTACAATGCTGGCGAAGAGGAACTCTCCTCCTCGACTCTCCTCGTCCTCGAAGCATCGGACCAGCAACAGGCGAGGCTCTATCTCCATGTCGCCCGAGCGAGGACGGGGAGGGAGGCACGAGGAGGAACGCTCGTTCGAGCGGACGAGGAGCAGCCACGAGGACTCTGGCATGTTCCAGAGAACAAGAAGCAGCGCAAGCAAGGGCGGTAGGGAGCGAAGACGGTCCATCTCCTACTCCCCGTCCCGTCATTCAAAGCATCGGAGCAATAAAGAGTCTCATGGCCATGAGCTGGTAGCAGGCAGGAACTCTCCTCCTCGACTCTCCTCGTCCTCGAAGCATCGGACCAGCAACAGGCGAGGCTCTATCTCCATGTCGCCCGAGCGAGGACGGGGAGGGAAGCACGAGGAGGAACGCTCGTTCGAGCGGACGAGAAGTGATGAAAGCAGTAGGAGCAGATGGTCAGACACTGGCGAGTCGAATCCATACAAGGTAAGACATATCGATGTTGGAGCATTTGACTTGAACCTGCAGGACTTGGCGTTGGAGCAGAGGAGACGCGCGATCCTGAATGCGATGGAGAGGGAAGAGGATGCTTTCAGATTCAGTGATTCAGCATTGCGCGACGACGACGACTTCATGCGGCAGGCAGTGAGCAAGTCAGGATGGTTTCTCAAGTACGCTAGTGATCGTATCCGAGACAACCCAATCATCGTCAACGCTGCCATCTCAAACGATGCCAAGTCTCTCAAGTATGCGAGCTCGGGTCTGCGAGACAACTACAGCATGGTTGCCAACGCCATCGACTTGCTCCCCGGGGTCCTTCAGTACGCGAGTGCAAGGCTGAGAGATAACAGGAGCCTTGTGCTCAAGGCTGTGTCGGTAGATGGGAATGCCCTTCGGTTCGCAAGCCATGAGCTGAGAAAGGATCGCTCGCTGGTGTGGAATGCTGTCTCGTCGTGCAGGGAAGCCATCCAGTACGCCGACAGGCGTGTTGCTAGCTCCATCGACCTTGACGGTCTCGATGAAGTTGAGAGGAACAAGATCGGTCATGCAGAAAGGTCGTGGAAAGGAGGGGATCAGTCGCACGAAGATTCTGGTCTTGACAGCCTGCTGTACGAGATTTCTCGAGTGCCAGCCCAGAAAATGTCTCGTTGGGGCATGATCGAGCAGGACAGGATTGTGCTCGACGCTGAGTTCCTGCGGAATCAAACTAGTTTTGGATCCTGCTGCAGGGTGGCAGAGAAGGAGGAGAAGAAGGAGGAATCCGAAGCTCAAGCACTCCAGGTCTTCTTTCGTTTCCTCCCTCCTCCTCCCTCCTCCTCCCTCCTCCTCCCTCCTCCTCCCTCCTCCTCCTCCTCCTCCTCCTCCTCCTGCTCTGCTCCCTGTGTTCCGCTGCTCCTCCGCTCTTCTGTTGACTATCCTACAGCGCAAGGTCGACATCCAGCAGCTCAGGAGCCGAAGAAACGACTACCCGGTCGTGCGAGACACAGAGATTCGGTACCGACATCCTCGGCATCCACTGCCGCTGAAGCGAGTTGGCAGGCAGAACCTGGAGAGGCAGATCAAGCAGCTCGAGCAGAAGTCAGCACAGAAGATCTGGGAGGAAGACATCACCAAGGTCAGGACAGCTGAATGCTCTTCGTCCCTGCTGACATGTCCACCAGCCGAAGACAACATGGCAGCGCAGCGAGGCGAGTCAGAGGGAGATGATGCTTGCGCGACTGCCCAAGGAGGAGAAGCATGTAGAGAGCAAGTTCAAGGCCGTGCGATGGAAGCTCAAGTGGAGCGAGAAGACGCCGGTCAATGAGTGGAGAAGGCTGCGCGATACGGGGGGAAAGAAGGTGTGAGAGGAGGAGGAAGGGCAGGAGTAGCAACAACAGGAGGAGCAGGAGCAGGAGCAGGAGCAGGAGCAGAATATCTTGAGAGTGTTGATTCATGTACATTGGCTTACTTACAACATCTGTTTCACATCCACCGCTACCTTGTGCCCTTGCTCGCTTCCTCCGCCTCGTCGATCAGAAACTGGACCCACTCGTGCCCAATCTCTGCCTCCGTGATGGTCTCCCATGTGGTCACCGGAGCACTCAGCAGCCCGTACAGCCCCCACTTGCTCGGCTGCAACAAGATCAGATACGCTTGCTGTCTTCCTCCTCCCTCATCCTTCCCTCCTCCTCCTTCCCTCCTGCCTCCTCCCCCACTTCCTCTCCTCCCCGTCGCCTCCTCTCCCTCCCCGTTCTCGTCCCTTCTTCCCCTCCCGTCTCTTCCTCCTACCCTGACCTGCTTCAGTCGCTTGGCCCCGTGCTCCATTTTGTGCATCTTCTCCTTGTCCATACCTGCATCCGATCAGCTCACCGACGCCTCGACCCACAAAAAATCGAGAGTAGGGAGGGAGGAGGAGGTAGCGAGAGGGAGGAGGGAACGAAGGAGGTGGGAGGGGAAGAGGGGGAAGACCGTAAGATGCTGCAGAGCAGCTTGAGGACTTCGTCGCTTCCAGCCTTGTTCCCATCGAAGTACGAGATCATCACGTTGCTGACGAGCCGCCTGCTCCACCTCAGGCCTGCTT
>NW_005434657.1:335421-342457 GCF_000315625.1 Guillardia theta CCMP2712
AACTTCTTCCAGCCAATTCTTACGGTTTCATTCCCTCACTCCGTGACTGCCTTTATGCCTTTTTCCGTCGAACTCCGCATCCTCTTCCTCCTCCTCTTCCTCCTCCTGTCTCCTCAACCCCCCCCCCCCCCCTCCCTATCTCCTCGCCCTCAGACTTCTCTCTTTCCATCATTTATTTGCTCCATCACCTCAAGCTTCGCCGACTTGTCTTGCAAGTCTTGTTGAAGCTGTTCAACCGTCAACTCCCTAAACGTCCTCAACTTCATCAACCTGTCCGTTGAGCTTCCGGAGCTTTTCAACCTGCAAAGCAGCAAGATCACTGACCCGCATCATCCTCAATGTCTTGCTCAACCTCCTCCTCCTCCTCCTCCTCCTCCTCCTCCTCCTCCTCCTCCTCCTCTCCTCTTCGACCGATCCCCTCCTCTCACCTCGAAGTTCGACTCTGACATCTGCTGTTCATGGAACTGACGCGCAAGGATAAGCAAAATGTCTCCATATGCTGACGTCATCACCTGCTCGAGGACCTGCTGGATGCGATCTCTCTCAGCTAAGCTCCTGCACCACATCCGTGAGAAGAGAAGGGAGGAGGAGGAGGAGGAGGAGGAGGAGGAGGAGGAGGAGTATCACTTGTCTCTCTCTCCCTCCAACGTCTCGCACGACAGCCTGAGCTCCCTGATCTCCGCGTCCCTCTTTTCCATTTCCTCCTTGTGCTGGCTCTCCGCCTCGTATAGCACCTGCTCGGCCTGTGCTGTGGTTGAGCGGCGAGATGGCAAAATGTGAGGAGCGGGGAACCTCTTCCTTCTCCTCCCTCAGCCGCTGCAGCTCGTCCTCAAGAATTTCAACTTCCTGTCCTCTCACTTCATTGTCTTCCGACGTCTTGGCCACTTGCGACTGCGACATCATCGTCGTCACCTCAGCGCGACCTGCTACCTCCTCGCATACCTTGAGCCGCTCTAGAGCTCCCCGCAGTACCAGCACCTCCTGCGCGAACCGCTCCTCTGCCTCGGCAGCAGCATCCTGCTTCACCTCCTGCTCAGTCAGGTCACGACAGGCAAGGAGAATGCAGGAGGAGGAGCCGACTTGCACTAGGCGATGAGCCTCTTGGAGCTGCTCTGACAGGTCGCGGACCTGGCCCTTGAGGAGGTTGACTTCCTTGTCCCGGTCGTCGAGCTCGTCCTGTAGCTCTTGGATCGTAGCGCGGAGAACGGACGACTGGAGGACGAGGAGTGAGGAGGAGGCGGAAGGAAAGGGGTGGCATGTGCACGCACCTCGGACATGAGCCTCTCCGTCATTTCCTTGGACTTACCGGCGGCCCTCTCCTGCTCCCTCACCATCTCCTTGTACTGCTGCAGCTGATTGGTCATCTCCTCCCTCTCGACCTGCGGGGCGTCAGTCGATCCTCAGCGCTCCCGCCGTGCACGTCGCCAACCTCGTCCTCCTCGTTGGACATCTGCTGAGCTCGGAATGCCTCCAGCTGCTCGATTTTGGAGATGAACCTTTCGATCTGCTGCTCCTTGTCCTTGAGCTCCTTCTCGATGGCCTCGATCGCCGTCAAAGCGTCGCCGCTCGGGCAGCGGATCGAGAGAGAGCTGCAGACAGCTCGAGTCTTTTCCACGACACGCGACATCTGCTGGACAGCAGTCATGCACGGAGACTCTAACAAGGTCAAAGCCAAAAGCAGCAAGTATAGTCACCTCCTCGCTCTGTTTTCCCCTGCTGCCGTCCTCCAACAACCTCTTGTGGTTGGACCTGACGGAGCCCACGAGCTGCTCCACATTAACACTGAAGTTGTCCGGGCGGAAGGGGAGCTCCAGGAGAAGGCACATCTCCTCAACGTCCTTCATGAGCTGCGGCACCTGAAGGAGGGAGAACGATTTGTGTGACTCCATGAGGCGGACCAGGTCGTCCACATCGCACCCCACAGCCTGTGAGATCTGCCAACGCAGCTGACTGACACTTTCACTGGACGAATTCGTACTCTCAATCAGCTCCATCTGCTCCTTCAGGCTCGCCTGTAGCTTCTCCCCTAGGCTCCGCTTCCCCGCCTCTGCCGCCGACACCTCCTCCTCTAGCGCCTTGATCCTCTCCTCCATCGCCCCCTGATCTGCCCCTGCCTGCTCGCCCTGCCTCTTGAGCCCCTCGCACTCCTCCTCTGCCCTCTTCAGCGCTGCCTCGAGCGACTCTACCGTCTCCGTCAGCTTTTGCCTCTCTGCCTCTGCGGTCGCCGCTGCCGCCTCCAGCTCCCTCCTCCCCTCTGCCTCCTGCGCTGCTTCTGCACGCCGCTCCTCCTCCCTTGCCAGCGCTCTCTCCTCCGCTGCCCCCATCGCCGCCCTCAGCGCCTCCAGCTCTGACGCTAGCCCTGCCCTCTCCTTCTCTGCCTCCTCAAGCTTCCGTGATGCCTCTGCTGCTGTTGACGACAGTCGCTCCTTCTCCTCTACAGCCGCCTTCAGCTGGGACGACATCTCCCTCACCGCTGCCTCCTCCCCCGCTGCCAGCGACGACATCTGGTCCTCCAAGCTCCCCTTCGCCTTCTCCAGCTCCTCTACCTTCCCGACCAGCTCCATCTGCTCCTTCAGGCTCGCCTGTAGCTTCTCCCCTAGGCTCCGCTTCCCCGCCTCTGCCGCCGACACCTCCTCCTCTAGCGCCTTGATCCTCTCCTCCATCGCCCCCTGATCTGCCCCTGCCTGCTCGCCCTGCCTCTTGAGCCCCTCGCACTCCTCCTCTGCCCTCTTCAGCGCTGCCTCGAGCGACTCTACCGTCTCCGTCAGCTTTTGCCTCTCTGCCTCTGCGGTCGCCGCTGCCGCCTCCAGCTCCCTCCTCCCCTCTGCCTCCTGCGCTGCTTCTGCACGCCGCTCCTCCTCCCTTGCCAGCGCTCTCTCCTCCGCTGCCCCCATCGCCGCCCTCAGCGCCTCCAGCTCTGACGCTAGCCCTGCCCTCTCCTTCTCTGCCTCCTCAAGCTTCCGTGATGCCTCTGCTGCTGTCGACGACAGTCGCTCCTTCTCCTCTACAGCCGCCTTCAGCTGGGACGACATCTCCCTCACCGCTGCCTCCTCCCCCGCTGCCAGCGACGACATCTGGTCCTCCAAGCTCCCCTTCGCCTTCTCCAGCTCCTCTACCTTCCCGACCAGCTCCATCTGCTCCTTCAGGCTCGCCTGTAGCTTCTCCCCTAGGCTCCGCTTCCCCGCCTCTGCCGCCGACACCTCCTCCTCTAGCGCCTTGATCCTCTCCTCCATCGCCCCCTGATCTGCCCCTGCCTGCTCGCCCTGCCTCTTGAGCCCCTCGCACTCCTCCTCTGCCCTCTTCAGCGCTGCCTCGAGCGACTCTACCGTCTCCGTCAGCTTTTGCCTCTCTGCCTCTGCGGTCGCCGCTGCTTCTTGTAGATTCCGGATTATTTTATCCTTGCGCTTGTTTTCAGCACTCTGATCAGCCGCGTTATTGTTTTCTAATTGGCTCCGATTCATATCCACAGTTTGAAACGGTTCGCTAGATTGGGCGGTGAAGGAACTGCGGAAGCTGCTGAGCAGCTCTCGGACTGACGCAAGCTCAGGCTTCAGTTTTGGTTTGTCTTGCGTATAGACTTCACAAAGACTGGTCGCTTGTTCGATAGTGTTCAGAAGCAGCTCTATGTTTTCTGTAGAAATCCCCTTCACCTTTGGAATCTTCCTCTCTCGCTCTTGTTGCAACTTGAGCAGGAGTTCTTCCTTTTCGGTTTGAAGTTGGCTCACCTGTGCTTGGAGATACTCTCTCTCCATCTCCAGTCCTTCCACTTCCATAGAAATCCCTTCATGTGCCGATATCATCTGTATTCCTGTGGAAGTATGTTCCTCGGGACCATCAACTCCAACACCATTATGGTCGCCTTCGGAATAACGATTGTCTTCCGCATCCTCGGCTGCTAACTTGGTGAAAGTGCTCGACATTTCAGCGAGCTCTTCTCTCATTGCATGAGTCACATCCTTCGTGACTGATTGAATCGATCTGCTCACAGCCGACGATTGCTCCCAAAGCTTACTCCCCATTTCTGAGAACTTCACGTTCGACGTTACAGCTCTCATCAAAGGGGCTGATGGTCCACTTGAACCCTGATCAGCCTGGCCACGCACGCTGTCCGGCTCATCTTGTTTCCAGTCATCATCTTGATACGGAACTTCATGAAAGCCAGTCACTTCTTCTAAGCCGTCACCGTGAGTCATCGGAGCTTCGAACGGGATCCATTCTTCATCCTCTTCACTCTTTGTATCTTGGTTGCCAACCTCTCCATCGTCCGCCCATTCTTCGTCATCGTTGGATATCGTTGTTATAACTTCTTTAAATCCCTTCATTCCCACTCCCACCGTGCTTGACATCCCCACGATTTCTTCTTTCATCGCTGAGGCAACATCCTTCGTTACGGCTGAGATGGAGTTTCGAACAATCGATGATCGCTCCCACAGTGTACCTCCGACCTCGCCAAGAGGGAGTTTCACGTTTGACTTGACTGAGCTGAGGGCGTTGGTGCCTCCCGCATAAACTTTTCCCAGCAACCCTTTCATGGGGGAGTTTTGCACTCCCTCGTTGCCCTTGTTTGCCGTGGTTTCCAGAGCGATGCTTTGAAATGGAGCATCGTACGCGTCAACTGCTTCCTGTGCCTCAAGAAAACTCTGAGCTTGAGAGTCGACATGTTCCCTCTCATCTTGATCCCACTGTTCAGGGCTCAAGTGTTGCCCGTTTCCACCAGCCGCCTCATTCAAGTTTCCTAGTAAGATTTCCATGATGTCAATGAGCAAGAAAGCAAGGTCAATCAGCACAAGCAAGAAGGACCTTCAGGAGAATCCTCTCGTTCTTCGATATCGTCTTCATCTACCACAAGAATTCAAATCAGACTTCGTCGACGCTGCAGAGTGATCAGAGTCGTCAGAGGATCACCTGTCAACTCCTCATCTCCGAGGTTTGCAACAATGGCATCTCTAGCCGCCTGCTCGCGCGTGCAGTGAGATTCGTGGCGCACGCAAAGACAACACAACCTGGTCCAGAGATTGAATGGCGTTCGAAAAGCCTGATGTCAACCCGCTCCACATGCTCTCTTTGTTCAACAAAGCATCGCTAGACAAGAAGTAGCAAATGGTCAGAACGTGTATGGATGTTTCATATCATGTGAAAATTCGAACGTGGCCATGCTATCATTGACAAGGAAGACGGACTGCCGTAGAATTTCTACTTCCGATAGGAAGGCAGGAGAATGGTGAGATGAAAAGAAGTGGAACAGGAGAGGTGGGAAAGAGGTAGATAGGAGGAAGGAATTGTCACAAAGAAAATGATCAAGTGTAGAACGAACACAGTGTGCAGCGAGATGAGCAGCTCGACCGGATTCACACGGAAGGTGGGGTCGACCCAAAACAGGACAAGCACAGGGACCGTGTAGAGATACAGCAAGTAAGAAGGAAGAATAGGTATGATCAGTGATGAGCGATGAGTGATGAAGGAGAGTGAATGGTGGAGCGACGACATGAACGCCGGCGGCGGCGCGGGAAGGGGCAGGGCGGGAGTTTCCTTTTGTGTGCATTGGAAAACTACGTGGTAACGAATACAACCAATTTAAATCTAAAAATTTGAATCGATTAAAGTCAAGTGGCTGCGGGGGCCCGCCGGGGCGCGGCCGGCCCGGCCCGGGGCGGGGGCGGCCTGCGCAGTGCGACAGCCTGACTCGTTCACCGGGCCGCCGGGCCTCCCCGGCGGCGACTCTGAGTCCGGCTTAGCGGCCGCGGGCGCGTAACCGTGGCAGCGTCGGCCGGACCCTGCAGTAAACACTGAATGAATCTTGAACTGGTTGACTTGCAGTAAACACTGAATGAATCTTGAGGTTCGGACTTGCAGGCCCCGGGCCCAGTAAATCAGTACGGTAAATCATGCTTTACTTGAGTGAGCCTGCCGCGAGTCTGACCCTACCCCCTCGTTTCAGGGAGGATTTCATCTGCAAATGACCCCTGCCATGTTGCGCCCTCACTTCATATTTCCCTCTATCGTCTTTTCACCCCTCCTTTATAGGAGAATTGCATGAGGAAAAGTGGGTGGGGTGAGTTCGATTGTCAACACGCTACGGCTTTTGCGATAAATCGCGATAGAACTATCTTGAAAGGCAGGAGGGGAGGAGGGGAGGACGGGAGGAGGGGAGGAGGGGAGGAGGGGAGGACGGGATCTGTGTGGGACAGGAAGGACGGTGTGAAGTCCACTTGCTCTTGATACTTGCTGCAGGTGCTGCTAAATCGCTCTCAATTCCCGCACAACTCATGGAGACGCTTTCAACTTTCTGGGCTGGTTATCATCTGAAGTGAGAACAGAGGAAGCAGTGGAGAAGAGGAGGGAGGAGGAAGAGGAGGAAGAATGGGAGATTGTGCAGGTAGAAGATAACGAGGGAGGGAGAAACAAGGCGACTGAGCCGGAAGCGAGAAAGGCGAGGAAGGAACTGAAGCAAGCGATTACCAAAGGAGATGACAACACAGTGAGACGGCTGGTTGTGAGTAGTGTGACAGATCGACTGGAGCAAGAGTACGAAGTGGACCCAAACAAAGTGATGACCATAGTCAGCGGCAGCAGGGACAACAAGTTGCGAGTGTGGGATCTTGATAAGATGGAGCAGAAGGCTTGTCTTAATGGTCATGTTGGTGCAGTGAGGTGCATGGCCATCAGCAAGGACGGGCAGACGCTGGTCAGTGGGAGTGAGGATCGCGTTGTGGGGGTGTGGAATCTTGAGACGATGGAGCAGACATCACAGCAATGTAACATGTGTTGTGATAAGCAAGGACGGGCCGGAATCTCCGGTCCCTTTATGTCTTGAAGCTATGTCATGACTTATCCCTGCAAGAAATTACTTTCCTCCTCCTCACACCCCCTGCTCCTTCCTTCCTTCTCGTCCCTCCTCCTCCTCCTCCTCCTCCTCCACCACCACCTCCAAGTCACGATGGGATGACAAGGAGGACGGTACGAGGAGATGGGCCAGGACGAAGGTGGCGAGGGAGATGCCAAGGAGGCAGGTACGTGGAGATGACAGGGGAGGGAC
>NW_005434657.1:342892-344486 GCF_000315625.1 Guillardia theta CCMP2712
GTGATCCCGCTGAAAGAGAGAGTCCAGATCTTCCAGCGGCTGATCGAAGAGGAGAAGAAGAGCCAGCAGTGGCCGACCTCCCTTGTCAAGATCAGGAGGCAGAGGATAGTGGAGGACGGCTTCAACAAGCTCGGAGTCCTCAGGGAGGAGCTCAAGGGGGTGGTCAAAGTCCTCTTCGTCAACGAGAGCGGGCTCGACGAGTCCGGCATCGACATGGGGGGCCTGTACAAGGAGTTTCTGACCCATTTCATCGAGCGAGCCTTCCATCCTGACTACGGCCTCTTCAAGTACTCAGCTGAGAGGCAGCTCTTCCCTAACCCCCACAGCCACATGATGATTCACTCCCACTTGGACTACTTCGCGTTCCTGGGGAGGATGCTGGGGAGGGCCATGTACGATGGCATCCAGATGGACCTCTCGTCCTGCGGCTTCTTCCTCTCCAAGCTCCTGGGCAAGCACAACTACCTCGACGAGCTGCCGTCGCTCGACCCGGCCCTGCACAAGAATCTCATGTACCTCAAGAACTACGAGGGGGACGTCCGTGACCTCTCCCTCGACTTCACAGTCACCATCGATGAGATGGGAGGAGGGGAGGTGGAGGAGCTGGTCCCAGGAGGCTCCAACATCGAGGTTACCTCCTCCAACAAGGTCCAGTACATCCACCTCGTGGCCGACTATCGTCTCAACAAGCAGATCAAGCGGCAGTGCGAAGCCTTCCTGCGAGGCTTCCAGGACGTGATCCGCGTGGAGTGGATCAGGTTCTTCAACCCGGTGGAGCTGCAGGTGCTGATCAGCGGGGAAGACGACGGCGGGTTCGACGTCGAGAACCTCAAGGCTCACACGGTCTACTCTGGGGGATATACCTCCCTCGACAGCACTTGCCGGAGGTTCTGGAAGGTCGTGGCGCAGTTCTCGAGCAAGGAAAAGTCAGCTCTCCTCAAGTTCGTCACCTCCTGCCCGCGCCCTCCCCTCCTTGGCTTTGCCTCCCTCCAGCCTCCCTTCACCATCCATCGCGTTCACTCCGACAAGGGCTTCTGGGACTACATGACGGGCAAGTCGGAGGATCGCCTTCCGACCTCTAGCACCTGCATGAACCTCCTGAAGCTCCCTCTTTACCCGAGCTCCTCCAACCTCCGCGACAAGCTCCTCTATGCCATCACGGCTAACGCCGGGTTCGAACTCTCGTGAGCATGCCATGACTCCGATGAAAGTACTTGGTCTTTCAAGTTAGTTGTACATACAGCAGTCGCGGTCTAACAGTAACTTGAGTAACTCCGGCCCGTGCGCGATCCGGCATGTTAACATGATGTACGGCTACTATGATGATGGACTACCGACTCCGTGGATCTTGAAGTCTCCTCTTCCTCGGAGTTCATACTGGTTCCACTCATTTACAACAAGTAGAGATGCTGACTGTACAGTAACAAGTCATCACACTCCATGAGTTGAAAGTTAGAATGATGCGGCACTACAAGGTTGAATTCACTATGGTGCAACCGCCCTGCCGCTATTGTGAGACAATAAAATTGACAAAAACTAAGGAAAGTATGACCTACTTTGATCCTACTGACATTTTATCTTTGTTCATTTTCTG
>NW_005434657.1:344586-356654 GCF_000315625.1 Guillardia theta CCMP2712
GTAGCACTTCGCGCCCCGTTGGCTCGAGTCTGAGTTACTAGTTAGCTTCATCTTCTGCAAGCAGACACACTTGGGGACGGACACTTGAAATGATTCCCTTGAGATATCTGCTTCTTGGCCTGGTTCCCGTCAGGGACGTCAAGTTACTAGCATCGCGGTCCCACTTGTTTGCCTGGTCAGCTACGAGGATGAGCTTGGGTCCTAGGACCTCACTCAGAGCACTTGACCCAACCTTGTCAGCTACGAGGATGAGCTTGGATCCTAGGACCTCACTCAGAGTACTCCCAACCTTCTCAGCCGCTCGCGGGCGGGCAAGGATCTCAGCCACAAGCTCTTGGAATTCATATCTCAATCTGGTGTGCGGGATACTGGGGGTTGATGATGCGGCGAAAACGAGCTTTCATGTGTATTTTGTTGCACTGGAGCTGCACAAAAAGGACTTGGAAAAGGAGCTGGGGCTGCAGAATGAAATGGAGGACAAGATGCAGAGGAATCAAAAGTACCTTGCCCATTACTACAAGCGTGAAATATCCACCTTCACTCAAAGGTGTGCGTCTTGATTGAGATCTGCAGAATGATATTGATAACGCAGATGCGTCCTTGAGGAGCTGTTCAGGGAAGTAGTGTGCATTGTTCAAGATTCCGAGGATCATGCGCTTCAATCTATGTTGCCGAAGACGGTTCTCAATACGATGCAGAGAGGAGAGATTTCTATGTCTGACGTATTTCGGCTCTTGAACGATCCGGAACACGCAAGCTTTCGACGGAATGTGTGGAAAACGATCGGGTTACCACAGGACCTTGTGTTACCCCCGTTTGATCCAAGAACGATGATGTATGTGCAGCTCGCTGAAATGATACGCTGTTCACCAAGAAAGTATGTGTTTCTACATTCAAATGCAGATGACAGAGAGATCAGATTTTTCAGCGAGGTTGCAAAGCGTTTCGAGAAGAAGGTAGACTATTTCGACCCCGTGTCGGCATTTGCGGGAGAGATGATCCTGGAAGCGGATGATTACTTCCCGCACAACCGAACGAATTTTGAACCCTAAACCCAGAAGTCCAGGCCATGACTGGGACGGTCGGTTATCGTCTTCCCTTGCCGTGCATCGGGTTGTTCCGAGTCGGCCTTGTGCTCGGAGTCCTACCGCAGCAGTGAAGTGCTGCAGGGCCCGGGAGAAAGGCAGGATGTAGACGTCACGGTGTTGTGTGAGGTGTTGGAAGTAAAGAGTTAGTTTTGTTGCTACGGAGTCTGAGCATGACTAGCCGACTAGCCGTACCACTGCGGCAGAGTGACTCAGCTTCCGCCGGTAGCATTCAAGTGTCGCGGCCACGATCTACTAAGATGATATTCAGGTAGCGGCCCGTCAGCGGTACCGTGCCACTGACGGAACTTGGACACACTGACAAGTGAGAGAAACCCGACGATCGCACCGTGACTGCACTGCCTGCCGCACAATCATCGGATACAGGGATACCGTACGAATAGACTCGGCGAGTCGGAGAGCTGTCAACTGATAGCTGACTCACAAGGGAATCACATAATGCCGCAAACCGTGGTGACCGGACGATGGCAGTGAGTGCGAGTTTGGACAAGTCGATCTTCGTGTGGGATCTCTGCAAGCTGAAGATGAAGGCTTGCCTCACGGGTCACGTCGGAGGTATCAGGTGCATGGCGATGAGCACCGACGACCAGACGGTTGTTAGCGGGAGCGAAGATCACACGTTGAGGGTGTGGGACCTCAAGAAGTTGAAGCATAAGGCTTGTCTGACCGGACATGTCAGTGGTATCACTTGCGTTGTGATCAGCAAGGACGGGCAGACAGTCATCAGTGGAAGTGACGATCGGACACTGAGAATCTGGGATCTTGCGTCGACGCTGCAGAAGGCGTGTCTCACTGGTCATAACGATTGGGTCAGTATCGTCGTCATCAGCAAAGACGGGCAGACAGCCGTAAGCGGGAGCTGGGACAAGACGATCAAGGTGTGGGACCTCAAGGAGATGAAGGAGAAGGCTTGTCTGACTGGTCACACTTAAGGAATAAGTAGCCTGGTGATAAGCAAGGACGGGCGGAGAGTTGTGAGCGCAAGCAACGACTACACTCTGAGGGTGTGGGATCTTGCGTCGACGCTGCCACAAGCGTTGTCATGAGCAAAGACGGGCAGACAGCCGTAAGCGGGAGCTGGGACAAGACGATCAAGGTGTGGGACCTCAAGGAGATGAAGGAGAAGGCTTGTCTGACTGGTCATGGGGATTGGGTGTGGACGCTCTCCCTCCATTCGCGCAAGAGGACCGTTGGCTCGACGTTACACGTCGCAGCATCGCGAGGGTCCTGGCCTGTCTGCCAGGCTCTGCTGGAGCTGGGGCAGCAGAACTAGGAGAGCTGCGAGACTCGCTAGGACGGACAGCGGCAGAGGTAGCGCGTGAGAGGCACAATGAAAAGCTTGCGCAGCAGATCGAAGATTGGATGCGAGAGAAAGTGATCGAGGAGAGAGCGAGAGGTCTGGTAGACCAGTACCGGGCAGCGGACAGCCGAGGGCAGAGGCTGCTGAGCGTGGAGGAGTACGAGGCGTTGGTGATGCACACGCTGCGGGCGATGGGGGGAGGAGGAGGAGACGAGAGGCTCGACGAGCGGTTCATGTCGGACTCGAAGACTCTCGTGTGCGGGGAGTTCAAGCATGCGGCGCGGGGGCTGGAGCAGCTGCTGCAGGTACCGATGAAGGAGGTTTACAGCAAGGTGCAGGACGCGATCAAGAACATGCGGCAAGAGGTGGAAGCTCACGGGAGCAAGGAGCTGAGGAGAGACCTGGAGTACGTGCTGTCGGAGGCAGCGAGGGAGGAGGTGACGAGCAAGGGCGTTCGGGACCAGGGTCATGAAGGAATGAGGCTCTGCGACTTCCTGTGCCACAAGTCCGCCAGAGTCGCGCGGCTGCGGGAGGAGGAGGTTGCGGCGCTGCGACTCTACACGCTGCCGAGCTTCCCGCACATCAACGACCCGCTGAGGGACCAGGGGCGGATAGAGAGGAGGGAGCCGCACCCGCTTCCTCTGATCACCTTCCTCATCGTCGAGGGGCTGAAGAAGCTGCGGGGCGTCGAGACCTCAAACAGTGTCGGGATGGAGTCTCGGGTGCTGTGGCGGGGGATGAAGAACCTGTCTGTGTCCCACGGGTTTGTGGAGAGAGGAGGGACGGAGCTCGTGCCGATGTCGACTTCGACTGAGCTGCAGGTCGCAGCAGCATACGGGATGAGCCGGGAAACGCTGATCTTTCGCTTCAGAACCAAGAACAGCCTGCAGCGTGGTGTGGACGTGTCTTGGCTCTCGGCGTTTCCCAAGGAGGAGGAGGTGCTGTACCCTCCTCTGACGTACATGCAGCCCACAGGAAGGGAGCAGGAGGTTCAGGTTGGGATCGCGAGGTACAGGATCGTGGAGGTGGAGCCGACGACAGTCTGAGATGCAGCACGAGAGCGACCTGGAAGGAGGAGGAAGGGGATGGGAGGGTGGGGAAGAAGAACGAGGATGGGGAGGAGGAGCTGGTGCAGCACAGCAGCAATTGTGGGGGAGAGCTGGTGCCATGAAAGAGCACCTGACAAGTTTGTTGCGGGTTGTCATGGCCGGGGAGCGGAATCAGGGGAGGGAGGGAGAACGGTCGGAAGGAGGAGCTGCAGTCAGGCGGATAGGCAGACATGGGGGAGTTGCAGAGAGGGGAGAAAGGAGCGAGGAGGGGAAGGAGGATAGGAGGATAGGAGGAGGGCTGGACGAGTCAACTCTTGACGTCATCGGCCCCATCGGGTCAGAATCTGATCTCGCAGCGTCCTCGTATGGCAGCAGAGAAGGGCAGGGGGTACCAGCCGCTCAGGACTGAAAGGTGTCAAGGGATGTACTGAAAGGAGGAGGAGGAGGAGGAGGAGGAGGAGGAGGCGGGGGAGGAGGAGGGGGAGGAGGGAGGGGGAGGAGGAGGAGGAGGAACGAGAGCACGAGCACGAGTACGAGCACAAGGATGCTACTGGCGACGGGGGTCGGGGCCGCTCGAGGAGACGACGATGTGTAGATGTCGAGGGGAGGAGGCAGAGGCCTCGAGCAAGGAGAACAGACCGTCCTCGAACGATCGCGTCCACTGCGAGGGGCGTCAGGAAGCTGGTAGAGGATACGAGGAGCCTACCTGAGAGATGTCGAATAAACTGTCCTCACTCCCGCTCCTCCTCCTCCTCCTCAGCTCTGACTGTCGGAGCGGCAGTAAGTCTCCTCCTGCAACCTCTACCTCCTCTCACCCGCATCCTCTTCAAGTGTCGTCGTTCCCGCAGCAGCCTACGAGCATGTCAGCGCACCTTCCTCGCCCATCGCCCCGCTGTCTCACCTGACCGCCACGTCCTCCATGTCCCTGGCTTCGCGAGCCACTAACGCCGACATGCCATGAGCCAGCAGCAGACTGGAAGCGACCTGCGAGACGCAATGTTCATCGACACCAGCAGGATCAGTGGTGGTGGTGGAAGAGACAAGGAGGCAGAGGAGGAGGACCAGGGGAGGCAGAGCAAGAGAAGGAGTAGAGAAGCAGGAGCAGAAGCAGGAGGATGGAAGTTACCCTCGCAGTCATCTTGAGCTCAGGGCAGGTGAGGACAGGGACGTTCGCCCAGATCAGCTCGACTGCGGTGCTGTGCGCATTGTAGGCGAGAGAGTCCAGGAATACATCCGTAGCTTGCTGCTTCCTGCCGGACACATCGAGATCGTGTGTCAGGAGCAGGAGCAGGAGCAGGAGCAGGAGCAGGAGCAGGAGCAGGAGGAGGAGGAGGAGGAGGAGGAGCAGGAGCAGGAGGAGGAGCAGGAGCAGGAGGAGGAGGAGGAGGAGGAGGAGGAGGAGGAGGAGGAGCAGCAGCAGCAGCAGCAGCAGCAGCAGATCAACATCAAGTACTCACGCGATCAGATGCGTCTCACTCGGCAGCAGCCCCGTAATGACGACGCGGGAGGCATCGACACCCAGGGACTGCAAGATTGACTTGAGCGAGTCTGTTTGACATCTGTCAAGCTCTTCCTGCCCTCCTCCGACGGCACCTGACGGCCCCTCGTACGGCAACATCGACATCAGCCAAAGGATCGAGTTCGGAACCTCCCCCATGACCTTGGCCCACACCTGCAGCAGCGTGACATGTGGACAGTCGGCGGAAGGGGAGCTGAGAAACCCTGAGAGTTCGCATGTCGAGCTTCTTCCAGTTGTTGAAGTTTGCGATCACGACGTCTGTGCTGACCCCCCCGGATCGCTTGACCCCCCGCTGCTCCGACTGAGCCCTGGCAACCTCCACAATCTCCCTCTTATGGGGAACCGAAAATTCTTCGTCCTAGAAGGGGGGGGGGGGGGGGAAGAGAGTCACAGGGGCCGGATGTCAAGGGGAGCAACCTGAAGACATTCAGGGTGCGTCTCTGAATAATCCTCGGTGACGTAGAAGCTGGGAAAGATTCAGCGTGAGAGGCTCGTGAGGACAGAGAAACTTCCGTCACCTCCTCGGCATCAGCAGAAGCTTCTCCTGGTAGTCCTGCACGAACTCCGGAGGGCTGCAGACCTTGTCCGTGACTGAGAAGAGGTGGGTCCAGTCAGACGAGGTCAAGTCAGACGAGGTCAAGTCAGACGAGGTCAAGTCAGAGGAAGAGGAGGAGGAGGAGGAGGAGGAGGAGGAGGAGGAGGAGTCTGTGAGCGAGGCCACCAATGAAAGGCTCAAAATCTGCTCCCATGCTCCCCACAAAATTCTTGTAGTTAATCTGATGCAACGTGAGAAGACAAAGACAAAAACGAACAAAGGCAGGCATGCACACAGGGAGGAAGCAAGTACTATCATGGTAGGAGAACTAGCAGGCAATGGAGAAAGCTGAGCAGAAAGCAGCAGAGGGAGCTGGAGGGGAGCTGGAGGGGGAGCTAGAGAGGGAGCTGAAGGGAGAGCTAGAGGAGGAAGGAAGAGAGATCAAGTTCGCATCTCACCTGCAACATCGCCGGCTGCAGCGCGAGGATGCGGACTCTGCTGCCAGACATCCACCCGTTGAGATCGACGAGGACGTGCAGCCTTTCCTTGTTCACTCTCTCCGCCCCCTGGGTCCCCGGACGGCATCAGCCTCTTCCCTCCCTCCCTTCCTCCCTCCCTCCCTCCCTCCCTCCCTTCCCGCACGTTCATCAGCAGCCAAGGCTCACCTCCACATCCGACAGATGGTGCAGGGGCACGAGGCCGCTGCCGCAGGCTCGGCTCGTCTTCTCCCTCCACTCCCTCGCCCTCTGCGCCGGGTTGAGACGGCCGAGGAGCCACCGGCAGGACAGACGCACCAGAGAACCCTCAAGAGGGTCCTTGAGCATGAAGCACACGGGCCGAACCCTCCTCGCTGAGTGCCGCTCAAGCACCTAGGGCGCCAGCGTGTCAAGAACTGCCCCGGCAGGTCAAAGTTCGTTCACCGCATGGATCTCCCTGCCAACGCTGTTGTCCCCCCACTCTGACGTGATGTATCCCACGGAGATCCTCCGGTCTGACCAAAAGGCGTCACAAAACATCCTCTATCGCTCTCGTCCCTCCATCGCTCGACCCCCACGGCTACCTGGGCTGTTGGGCAGCAGGTCTTCCAGACGCCTCACACTGAGACTTTTCACACCCCTCAACGCACTTCTCTCCCTCACAGCCGCGCTGCGAGCCACCTGTGCGATGATGATGTTGACGGGAGGACAGGGAAAGAGCAGGCTCCAGCTGACTTTACCATGAGCGCTTCCAAGGGAGTTAACGGAGAGGCTAAGGCGGAGAACGGGGATATGCACTGGCTGGCTGGCGGCGAGAACGACTGCAGATGGATCATCGGGAGATGCTGAGCAGCAAGGAAGAAGTTTGAGTACCTGGAACAATTGACGGAGAACTCTGGACAACCGCTGATATCTCTCCTGCTGCCCTCGCAGCTCGATGTTTGAGTCCTGAGCGTTCACCAGCAGGCACAGCGCCTGTGAGCCGTCAGGAGTTTGAGCTCTAGAACATCACATCACCTGCGCATCGTTCTCTCTCCCCCCTGTCATAATTCTTTCCAGCGCCGAGATAGCGACCGAGTAATGGTGGAACAGCATGGAGAGCCGGGCTTGATAGATGTACGTCTCGTATTGCACATGGTCCGATCCCTTCGATCGCCTTCTTATCCTGACGATGCTGCGCAAGAGCTGTGCTGCTCGAAAACAAGACTCGTCTTGCTGCGAGCTCGCAATCTGCACGATGGATTTTTGAAATATCGACCCCACGGATTGCGACCCTTCTTCCTCCAGTTCCCGAAGCTGTCCGTGCATCTTCGATCCTTCGGACAGATAGTCGTGCAGAGACAACCATCGGAGAGCGAGCGAGTAGTTCTGAGAGCAGAACAAGGATGCCGTAGTCTGAGCAAGGATCGACAGACGCGATCCAGCGATGCCATGCCTCTCTGCTATCACCCTGCTCAACGCGGGAGCGACGGTTCTAGATATGTTAGAGTCGAACAGCTTGTTCTTCTTTCTCGGCCTCACGGCAGATGAATCGAACGTTGGAGCAAAGACAAGCATCGCAAGATGGCGATCGAATCGCCTCAGGCAGGAAATCGCCCTCCAGGTCGTTGCTGCCTTCCCCTCTTTGATGCTTCCAACAAGCCTGTAGCAACATGTCATTAGGTGCCAGCAAGACATCAAGTCTCTTCTCTACCTGCTCGAAACTTCATACACAAATTCCTGCTGTTCTGCATCGTGATGCTCCGAGTGTTTCCCAGCCGCATGCCGCATTCCACCATCTCCCCAGGACAGCACCAGCAAAGTGACAAGGAGGGTGGGTCGTTTCGGAAGATACATCGATTCTTGAGCTGTCCTCCTCAGGAAACTTGAGAGAAACTTCTCTTGTGTGTCTCCTTCCTTGTTTCTCCTCCTTACATCCCGTTTCTTCACTCTCTTCTCCCCCACCCGCCCCTAATCCCCCTTCCCTTCATCGCCATGTAAAGAAGCGCCATGGTCTTATCGTACGAAGTCCGCCTCAGTGAAGTCGGCTTGAGCGGGGATGAGGCCCGGCCTCAGCGGTGCCCGGCCAGTCACCGGCGGTACTACCGTGGGCCCGGCCTCGGACTCGGCGACGGTCCGGGACTCAGTTACTGCCGCGCAGTGCGGCCCAGCGGCACTGTGACGCACGCCCCGGCCCTGTGTCATTGTCCGGGTCACACGGCTCCGGGAAGCGGCAGTCAGGGCCGAGATAGTAAGGGGATGAGGGGGGACGTGAGGAGGCCCGACAAAGTAAAGCGTTAGAGGGGATGGCGCCGGGGAGGCTGGTGATGGAGATGAGAAGGAGGCAGGCGATGGAGAAGAACTTCGATCGCCAGCTCCTTCAGCCCAGCGCTTCTCCTCTTCCTCAGGCTCGGCCGCTAGAGAGCCCTCCAGCATGGTAACCATGGCCGCGCTGTGATGTCGGACCACTGGATGACTGTTACGTGCGGGCAGGATCCACCTGTTGGAAGACAAGGTGCGAAGTCAGACGGCACCCTCGTGGGAGTACGACCAACGTGGAGGACGTGGGATGGAGTATGAGAGGAAGTTGAAGGAGAGGTTCGAGTCCCTGCAGCGATCCAGCCACGGGGTAAGGAACTAATCCCTCCTGCCTCCGACGCTCCTCCCCCTCCCATGATGAAAGTTTTCTCCCCCTCCCTTGACCATCCGCACAGGTTGAGGCGCATGGATGGAGAGCGCAGCAGCAACATCCTCCCACACCGTCTCGTCCCTCGGAGAAGCGAGGCCATCCCTCCTACCTGGAGAACGGCGAGATGCTGACCATAGACTCTGCTGTGAGCGGAGCCTTGTTTGCCTGGGGAGGGGAGGAGGAGGAGGAGGAGGGTGCTTGACTGCCTGCCTACCGCAGGCTCCAACTCCCTTCTTCCAGTCACCGACCCACGAGGACTCGCAGCATTTTATCCCGTGAGTTCCCATGACTGTCGCTGGTTCCTCTTTACTCTGGGTCGGCCCGCAGGTTTGGTCAGCAGACCTCTCCAGCGGTGAATCACAGGATCCAGGTGCTCCTCCTCCCTGTCCACCGTGAGAAGTTTGACAAGGCGCAGGATCAGAGTCTGGCACCAGCTCTGAGCTTCGAAGGTGAAGACAGGAGGCGAACTGACAGTCCTGTAGACCTGAGCTGCTGCCCAGGAGGGGATGGCGTCAGTCCCAACCAAGAGGCGGTTGGGGAGGAGGAGGGGGAGGGGGAGGAGCACAGGACTACCCGAGCTCGAGCGGATCCCTCGCTCAAGATTCGACGGCGATCAAGTGCTGTCCAAGTCCGGACGCACCTCATCGCTACCACCAAGGAGATCCCCCCCTGGCAGCACCTCAAGCCTCCTGCCAACCCCATGTACCTGCGGCCCGTGACCAAGCCTCGCTACCGCACCGATGTCTGGAAGATCCTGCCTACCGTGAGTCTCTCCAGCTCGACTCTCTGCCAGCTCACTCTCTTGCTCGCAAGTTCCGCGGCAACGTCAGCATCATGTCGAACAAGGGGACACAGGCGGAGGAAGGGCAGTATGCTCCCTCGCTCGATATCCCCGGTAGGTGCTGCGCTGCCGTCGAGCCTTGTTCTTCCTCTCTGCGTACCCTCCTCCTATGTCCAGCTGACATCAGCTGACGTCGAGCTGACCGGCGTTGACAGGAGGGTCCTACTCCTGGAGGCTCGCCAGGTCTCACGCGGAAGGACGGTCGAAGACGCCCTGGATCTCGGGAGAACACCACAAGTTCCATGGCAGGCCCAAGGAGCCGGACTTCCGCCAGCAGGAGCGCGAGTTTGCTCTCAGCTGCTACACCCTCAGCAACTCCCGGTCCAGCACCTCCTCGCCTCTGGCGGCGAGGAGCAGCTCTCCTCGGAGCTCATCAGACCTGCCGGCGTCTCCTCCGGGCATGTGAACCAGCCAAGGAGGAAGGTGACTAGAACCTGCTGCCTCCCCTCCTCCTCTCACGATGCGCCGTAGCAAACAGAGATGCTGAGTAGGACGATACATTCCCAAGGCGTCCAGCTCGACCCTGAGGCCAGCTGTGACTCGGTTGCGAGTGTTGAGTCCGGGTGGAGCAGCAGCGGCAAGCAGCACCTGCAGTCCCACTGACTCTTCTACTGCAGATTCCCCGCCGCTGCTCTCCTCCCCGGCAGTCTGAAAGAGAGCGTCAACGACTACCGGCAGTCTCTCCGACTTGCTGAGATGAAGTGAGGGAGACTGAGGGGTTGGAGGGAGGGAGGCAGGAGGGGAGGGAAGGAGGGGAGGGAGGGAGGAGGGGTTTCAGGGAGGGCGGCAGGAAGGGAGGGAGGGAGGGAGGGAGGAGGGGTTTCAAGAAGGGCGGCAAGAGGGGTACGGCCTGACGGAGGATGACAGGGAGCGGGAGCCAGAGCTGTACGTGGAGTCTCGACGCGTCTCGCTGGAGAGGCTGAGGACTTGCAAGCATGACCTCGCTCTGACCCTGAGGCCGCACGGAGGTACCGAGGGGATCAAGACCTCTTCCTCCTACAGGCTGTTGGGTACCCACGTGCTCTGCGATGAGGAGCTTCGAAGTCGCTCCTCCTCCCTTGGCAGTCGCACGACCCTCCCCTCCCAAGACTCCTTCAGCTCCAGTCCCAGCACGCGTCCCCCGTCGCTGCTCGGTGCTCAGCTTGAGCTTCTGGTCGCAGCTGACGGCGCAGGCAACGTAGAGGAGAGTCTCCCTTCCGACCTGAGCGAGCTGAAGCGACTTCGCCTTGAGGCAGAGTCGGTGGCCTACGGGTGGAGGTGCTGAAGGAGGAGGAGGAGGAGGAGGAGGAGGAGGAGGAGGAGGAGGAGGAGGAGGAGGTGGTGGTGGTGGTGGTGGTTGTGGTGGTGGTGGTGGTTGTGGTGGTGGTGCGGAGTGTGGATGGTATTGACGATGTTAATGGCTCATATTGATGATGATGATGACGACGACGACGACGACGATGATTGATGATGACGATGATGATTATGATTATGATGATGATGATGATGAATAGGAGAGTGCTGTAGAGCTGAGAGCGAGGAGTGTTGCACTAGTCGGAGGCAAGAGGTTTTCCTCACAGTTCACTCGCAAGGTATCGGAGAGACTACACCTCCCCATCGCAAGCCAACGGCAGGTTGTGTCTGCGGCTCTTGCGCGTCGAGGGTCTAATATACATGTCAAGGTTCAGCCACTCCTTCTGGAAGAAGAGCAGCAGCGATGGTCGCGCCATGTACACGGCAGGCAAGGAGCCTCCCTCCTCCTCCTCCATCTGCATCCGTCAGGCGATCTGAGGCCTCGGGGGTGAGGAGGCTCGGAGGAAGGAAGAAGAAAGTTTTCCGGAGGGCAGAGAGGCGACGGCTGGGGTTACTGCATGCTCTGTTCACCGAAGAGAGGAGGAGGAGGAGGAGGAGGATGATGGGAAGGAGGAGGAGGAGAGTTTTTGAATGGAAGGAGGAAAACTCACATTGGTCCTTTCCTTTACGCCGTCGCTCCTTGCTTGCGTGCCCGACTGACCCCTGTGACGTTCCTTGAAGGCCCCCAATACGTGCAGTTGACGAAGCAATCAAGAAGCTGAGAAGAGGTCAGGAGGTGGAGAGGAAGCAGAGGAGCGGGATGAAAGTGTAGAAGGGAGAGGGAGAGGGGAGAGGGAGAGGGAGAGGGAGAGGGAGAGGGAGAGGGAGAGGGAGAGGGAGAGGGAGAGGGAGAGGGAGAGGGAGAGGGAGAGGGAGAGAGAGACACAAATCTGCTTCACCTCCCTCCTCTCTCTCCTCGCTGGGTGATCTTTCCTCGCCATCGCCTCCACGTTGTTCAGCATTCTCCGCATGGTTGACTAGTGTCCGCACCACCCCATATCAGTAGTACCCCCCATCTATTACTTAAAAACCACCCCCACATCGTTCCTTTTGCCAACATCATCAACATGCTGTGGCGGAGGGCGTGGCCATGGCTGTTGGCAGCGGCGGTCGTGATGACGATGAGCGCGAGGAATGCGAAGGAGGAGGAGAGAAGAGAGAGCATGGCGACTGTACTGAGCGAGAAGAGCCTGATGCGCATCCTCCACGAGCGGGAGAGGGTCAGGAAGCAGCTCAAGTCAA
>NW_005434657.1:357040-362040 GCF_000315625.1 Guillardia theta CCMP2712
AGAGGAGAGAGAGAGGAGAGAGAGAGAGGGAGAGGAAGAGGGAGAGATGGTGAGGGATCGGGAGGGCAAACGTCGAGCACAGGGAGGGGTTTGCGATAGGAAAGAAAAGCAACAGGAGGGGGAGTTGGGGAGGGATGGGCGGGAGGGTGCGAGCGAGAAAGGATTGAGGCGGGTCCGGCGTGCTCACCTCGCTTTCGTTGAATGGCCGATGAGCGGCAAGGAGCACGCCTCGCATCTCGGCGTGGAGAGGACGACGACGTAGCTCGCTGACGTCCTGCACGGGAGGATAGACGATGTCGATGTCAGATGTCGAACACGGGAGAGAAGCGACACGAGAGGAAGGAGTGGAACGAGGAAGCAAACAGGTTCATGCAAGGAAGAGAGGGGAGTATTTGCAGTGAGGAGGGATATGAGGAGGGAGATAAAAGAAGACATTTCGGCCGAGAGCACTTGAGACATCATAACAAGACAAACAAAAAAACCATTCACAACGTCATGAAACAAAAGTTGCTGATGAACGGATGTTGAGATGCGCAGTTGTTTGCTCAGACCTTTCGCGCAAGAGCATGATACTTGTTCATCCCAAACTGACTGAAGAGATGGCTGAGGACAGGAGGTTAAGCCGCTTCTTCCCTCCATCCTCCTCTCACGTCAAGAAGCCCGAATGCGAAACGACGGCGATTCTCTGGTGCGCGTGTGAGGAGCGACAAGTGAAGTAGGAGGGGAGAGGACGGGAAGGAGGGAAAGAAAGGAGGAGAGAGCAAGGAGAAGGAAAGAGCAAATAAGGAAAAGGTGAGGAGGGAGGAAAAGAGGAGGGAGCAAGGAGCAGGCTATAGAAGAGCAGACGAGGATGGACGTGAGGCAACCTCTTCTGGACGCGAGCAAAGCCACTGGAGGAACCGAGTCGCTCTCATGCCTGGAGGGACAGAACAAGGTCACAGCCCACCAGGTTCCTTCCTCCCGGTTCTCACGGCAGAGCTCCAAGTCCTCAACCAAGTTCTCCGCGATGAAGTCCTGCAGCACTGGAGGTGAGGAGGGCCAGACAGCGCGAGGAGGAGAGGAGAGTCGCTCACGTCGTCGTAGCGGATCAGCGAGAAGTCTACATTGGGAAACTCCTTCTTCAACTCCCTGAACCACCCGCGTCAGTCAGTCAGCTCAGTCAGCCTCACCCTCGTCTCCTCCCTCCTGTCCTCACGTTACAGATCTGCGACAGTCACACGGCAGGCCTGCAGGCTGTCAGTGGAGATGCAAGGCGAGGCCACGCCTGCCAGCCACCTGTGATCCGCTCTCGACACAAGTCCGTGGCGATGATAGGGATCCTCTGGCTGCAGCAGCGAGATGTCAACGAGAGGGAGGAGGAGGAGGAGGAGGAGGAGGAGGAGGAGGAGGAGGAGAACAGCAGGATCTGAGCAATCAGCAGAGCACTAGCAACGGAGGGCACAAGTCACATGATATCATCACCTCCTTTTCGTGCCGCTTGAGGCAGGCTGCCCGTTCGAGCCCGACTGGTTAGTCAAGGTCTCCTCAGTCAGTTTGACTGCCATCAATCTGGACGCTACGTCATCCCCCGGTATCAGACCGACAGGCACCTCACTTGTCGTGCAGCGCTGAAAACTCTTCTGCCACCGTCGACTTGTGCCCCTCCTCCTCGTTGATGAGCGAGCCCGGCGGAAACTTGCGATGCGCTTCCCACATGCCTGCAGGATGGTCCCAGTCCTTGTCCATGAAGTCCATCCCCGGGAACGTGTTGTTCCTCCCGTCGTCACTCTCCACCATCGTCAGAGGCTCCGGCTGCGGGCTGATGCACCTCGACTGATGAGAACGATCAGGAGACAAGGAAAGCAAGGGAGGGAGGGAGGGAGGGAGGGAAGGAGGGAGGGAAGGAGGGAGATGCGAACGACTCGGCTAACGTACTCGAGCTCGAGAGTATGCTGGCGTCGCACGGTTGAGATCCCCTAGAGCTGATTCTGCTGTCTGAAGGGCGCGAGTGAGGGGAGAGACGACGACGAGCTGAAAGTCGAGGGGATGTTTCGAGCAGAGAATCTCCGTCTTGAGCCGCTGACACTCCTCGTAGCCCTTAGGGGAGAGAGCAGCGTCGAAGAATTCCATCCCACCGTTGTGGACCAGGAGCTCCTTTGCGGTGACCTGGAGGCGAGTGTCACAGCGGGAGGGGAGAGAGAGAAGGAGGGAAGGAAGTAGAGAAGGGAGCCGAGAAGGAAGTTGCAGAGGAGGAGGGAGACGAAAATGCAGGAACCAGGAGGGATACCGTGTTGTGAAGCCCCTCAGCGTTTCCTATGAAGTAGATCCGCTTGCATCGACGACTGAGGAAGAGAGAGAAGCTGGTGGAGAGGCGGCAAAGTCACACAGTGAACAATCCTTTCCTCTGATATCGTCCCTACCCCAGCTCCGTCTCCACCGAGTAAGCATAGGAGTCCATGGATGGGAAGGTGACCTAAAGAGGGAAGGAGGCAGAATCAGCCAGGTCCATCCAGGCCCGCGTTGCAGCGGCACGGGGTTGAGCATGATCCACGAGGGGGGGAGGCGGAGAGGATAGGAGGTCATGACGTCACCTCTGAATGCGCCCGGGTCATCCTCCTCAGCGGTCCTTTCTTCTTCACCGTTGTCTAACCAGCGGAGTCAGCGGCCGACCCTCAAACCTCCTTCAAGTCACCTGCGCTTGCCCTTGCGCAGTTTCCGACACATTCAGCACATCCAAGTTCGGACCAGCCGTGTCTGAGCCACCGGCGCTAGTCCCCACGTCTTGAGAACCTCCCCTGAGGCGCGACATGGCTTGGCAGGGCAGCAACTTTGGTCGGGCCGCGTCATCTGATCTCTTTGCAAGGGAGAGGCTTCGAGATGGAGGTAAAGGTTTGATTGCACTCGATTGCTGTAAGCAAACCGTCAAAGGGAGCGATTGAGGCTTCCCCTCTATCTCACCAGATCGAGCAAGTCCACTTTGAGGCTGTACCCTCCTCGGACGGTGTTGGCCGCGTCCGAAGTCCAAACCTGCACACCCATCATCTACCATCAGAAACTCCAGATGCGCGATGACGAACAATCGCAACAACGAGGAGGTGAAGGCATAAGATGCTCCAGTAAGATCCTGCTCGTTTTGCATTCCAGGGTATCAGTGTCCGGTAACAGTCGACCAGTTATTGACGAGATCTTTTGTGTCACCTTCCATCTTCTAGCACTCGAGGTGTTGGGTGGTTCCTATGAATGCATACTCATAACTCACTCCCAAACTTCTTCACGTCAAACCATCTGCTCCCATCATCAGAACTCACGACATAGGAGTTGAAAATTGTGATATGCAGGTTCCAGAACAACGTGGAATCCAATGTGAGTTTGGTTCTCATCAGCGTCACTATCAAGGTATGCTGTGCATGACTGCGAATGATACAGAGATTTTGAAGGGAAGGGAGACTGAGACGAGAAGGAGAGAGAGGATTCCAGTGGAATGGTGGTCTCAGGTACACATCTCAAAATGGGATTCGGAGGGACAACAGATGGGAAAGAGCGGTAGAAAGGTGAAGAAATGCCATTGTTGAGCAGACACGATCGAGTTCATCATCGTGGTAGTAGGGTCAATACAGGAGGAGGAAGACTTGAAGATGATACCGAGAACACCTTATGGGATGCGAAACGAGGTGGATGTACTTTCTTTGGAGCAATCAGGGAACGAGAAAAAAACAGGATTGAACTCGATCATAAGGTTGAACATCTGATGAGCGAATGTGGGACGTGCTAGATTCCCAGAAGGAACAGTTGGTGGAAGAGGAGGTGGGAGCAGCGGTGGCATTTAAGAGTAACAATAGGGGAGCATTCTGCAGGGTGACAAGACGAAGCAGAGGAGATAAACGAAGAGAGCAAGGGGAAACAACATGAGAACAGCGCAATTTGCTCTCTGCTCTTCGTCGCCATACCTTCTCTCTTCCGCGTCTCCACCACTCGCTTCGCCGCCATGGCGGCTGCCCACCGATGGTTTAGAGGCGCTAGGGTCCCCCTTTTGCCCTGGGGGTAGGGGGTACCACCCTACCCTACATCAAGAGCAAATTACGTATACAATCAATGGGTATCAGAGATAGAAGGAAGGGTTCATGAAATATTACAACAGTTGACCCACCCTACCTCCATCTGATACTACCACCCTCACATCAGCGGTAAAGTACCCACTTTCATCGGGGTGTGCACTTCGGAAGACCACCGGTTGTGTGTAGGGACACTACCCCACAGTCTGGTGAAGTCCAGCGGCGATTCTCCGGGCCTCCGACCGGCCCCGGCTGAAACCGTGACGCCGTTGAACTGTTCATTTACTTGAAGGTGACTGAACTTCGGAAACCTTGAACTTGCCTACTACCCGGTAGTCAGTACCGTACGTTCAGCCGAGGCTACTAGGCCCTGAGTCATGATTGACTCCAGGCCCCTCCTAGTAGCGGCCTCCCGGGCCACCTTGTTACCGTACTAAGTTATAATGTTTTGGGGTGGTCACCCGAGCAAGCGGGCGACTCACCATAGCTCAGTTGGCAGAGCATCTGACTGTAGAGGCTTCCACAGACATCAGAGTGTCCTTGGTTCGATTCCGAGTGGTGAGACCACAAGAGCTATCCCCGCTTTCTTTTTTAGATCCACCCTTGCTTATTGTTCTAGTACCCTACCACCACCTCCCTTCCTCCCTGCTACCACCCCTCCACGACCATTTCTGTTTTACCCTGCACCGACCCCTCCTTGCCCTCCACTTCAACCGCACGTTTGGGTCTCCACCCCACCTCTTCTATGTGATTACCACCACCCCATCTGTTCAATGTCACCCTACCCCTGACCGGGACCAATCTTGTTTTCTACCACCTCTACCACCTCTACCACCTCTACCACCTCTACCACCTCTACCACCTCTACCACCTCTACCACCTCTACCACCTCTACCACCTCTACCACCTCTACCACCTCTACCACCTCTACCACCTCTACCAAAGAAGCATGAGGGAGGGCAAGGAGGG
>NW_005434657.1:364829-392479 GCF_000315625.1 Guillardia theta CCMP2712
GTTGTTGTTGTTGTTGTTGTTGTTGTTGTTGTTGTTGTTGTTGTTGTTGTTGTTGTTGTTGTTGTTGTTGTTGTTGTTGTTGTTGTTGTTGTTGTTGTTGTTGTTGTTGTTGTTGTTGTTGTTGTTGTGACTTGGATGATGTTGTCGTCGTCGTCTCCGGTAACCAGTCATCGTATGCCAGGACGAACTTGACGAGGACACAATTCACGACCGATTGGATACGCTCAAAACTTGTAATCAAGGCTGCACGCCTGACACGTGTAAGACTAAAGTTAACTGGATGAGTAGGCAATGTCTTGATATGTATCATGGACCCAGTGCAAGAATCGCGGAGGTTTGTATCGTCATTCGATATGCAATTGTTGTCTGACACATGGAACCAGTGGACTGAGCTCAACAGCGTTGATGCAGATGTCGCTGACCGAACTCTCTCGGTTTTGCACTTCAATCGCACATTTCTCCTTCATAAAGTCTTGTTTTCATCCAGGTCCTTTTTCGCGCTGGTCCAGTCGCACAATCCCTTCATGCCAACCATCTCCAACGTCAAGACCCTAGACGAGGCTCTCCAGGTACCTAGAACCATCGGAAGCCTCCATTTCAACGCCCGCGTGAAGATGATGTCAACAGGAATTCGTCGCAGCCGAGTGCAAGTCCGCCAGTGACCTTGAGAGGAGGAAGGTCTGAAGTTTACTCTCCTCCTGCTGCTTCTACTCACGATCGCCCCCCAGCTGCTCACTCAGAACCCTCACGCGCTGCGTTATGAGATCGACAAGGCGGAGAGGAGCGCAACAGACGCTGTTGTCAAGGTGCCAGCTCTGCCGCTGAGGAGAGTTTGCCTGTGAACGAGCATCTCAGGAGATGAATCAGAAGCTCCCGGGGCTCCTGGAGTTTCAGAGCATCATGAGGTAGAAAGTGGTTGAAGCTTGTAGGATGTGAGGAAAGTTTGTGCAGGTACATCCGATCCGCTGTAAACTTTGAATCCGAGATGCCCGAGGAGGAGGTGGAGGAAAAACTTATCTCGCTGGTTGGTATGCCCGTCTTGGTGTCGGAGCTCTGAGATCTCCTTGCAGACGAAAAAATATTTTGAGGAGGAAATGGAGGAGATAGAGAGGAGGAAGATGCTGCGAAGGTTTCACCTCTACATTGTTGTCACATGCTGAAGCCTTTTCAGCTTGTTCTGGCTTGGGTCGATTTTTCAGAGCACCCAAGACAAGCCTTCGTTCTTGATTCAAATTAGCAAAGTATGCAGATTGCAAGCCTGTTTGAATGTTCATTTGATCATCACTCACAGAATCTTTCTTTCCAACGATCTCTACATAAGGCAGCCGAGAAGTATCCCTGGTGACGCTACACGTGGGATGCGCAGGATCTGACAAACGCTTGTCTTGTCTTGTCTTGTCTT
This sequence comes from Guillardia theta CCMP2712, assembly GCF_000315625.1. Lineage (NCBI taxonomy): Eukaryota > Cryptophyceae > Pyrenomonadales > Geminigeraceae > Guillardia > Guillardia theta. Next base: position 366,232 of record NW_005434657.1, read on the forward strand.
GTCTTGTCTTGTCTTGTCTTGTCTTGTCTTGTCTTGTCTTGTCTTGTCTCTTGTCTTGTCTTGTCTTGCCTGTTTGTCTGTCGAAGGGCAACGATGTGGTTTGATGCGACACTTCTCGGGCTGGAGATGAGACTTGCGACGCTGAGCAGGTTCCTGAAGTGTGAAATGCTTCAGCTCCTTACTCCTCGACCTCCAGCGCTCCGGCCATCGATGTTTCAAATTCATTCTTCTTCTCTTACCAGGTTGAGCTTCTGTGCACTGACAGCTGAGATCTTCGTCACCTGACGTCGTGTGATGGTGCAGGATAGGTTGTCAAGATCGTCAAGACGAAACTCCAGGTTGGCAGGTCAAGATGATGCTTGCGCAGCTCTTTGACTTCTTTCGTTCTCCAGAGGTTTTACAGCCAAGGCGCTTTCCCCTCTTTCCTGACCTCCTTCAAACAGCCCAAACGCCGAGCAATCAGGAGAGGAGAGACTCTGGCAGCGAGGAGCGGAGGAAGAGAGATAGGGCTGCGCGCATCAAGCTCCCCATGGTGTTGTTTCCACCCTCTTTCAGCCTCATAACCTGACGATCTCAGGTGAACGATTCGCTGGATGACCTCGTGAAGCTGGGGGTTCAGCCAACTGACTACGAGGATCCGCACGAGGTCGCGATTGGATGCGGAATGTTGAGGGTCGTGAGGGAGAGAGGAGCAGGTGGTAGATGCGCTGCTCGTCGACATGGAGACCCTCTTGAACAACATGTTCCCTGTTGAGGATGTGAGGGAGTTGGACTGTTGAGTCGCCGACAGATGAAGGTTTGCCACAGGTCCTAGAGAGCATGTTCGAAGACAAGTTGTGGCACGACGAGGTGTTGTGGCCCAGCTCAACACGTTTGGTTGTGAGAGCCACCTCAGATTGCAAAGAGCAAGTCATCGGGCATTGTAATGAGCTCGAGGGTTTCTACAGTGATTCGAAGTCATCTTGAGGGAAACTCCAAGGTTTTGATGTCGGAGGAGGTGAGAAGAAACGAGAAACCTGAGTTCCTTGCTGCCTCACCATCTCATCCGCAAAGCTGCACACAATACTGCTGGTGACTGCTGGTGAGTTTGACGATCATCCAAACTCTAGGTGTACAACAGTATGGAAGATGTAAATCGCGGGTTGATCGTTGTCGGAACACCAGGATCAGGTGGGACCAATTCCTGCTTTAGAGCCTCTTGATGTTCGTCTCTAGGAAAATCCTCTGCGCTGGCTGTAGCTGGGCTGTCGCACAGGTCGGCAAGGAGGCGAGCAAGACAGGAGATGATGTCTATGAGCGCAGACTCTCGCAGCCTGACGACGTGGTTATCCTCCACTTTGCCAACAGCAGCGCCAAGTCCAGGGACCCAGTCAGGATGCTGAAGAGGAACGATAGCCATGCTAGTAGTGGCGCGTCCGTGAATGTTCCCGCAGGCTGACGCTGGAGGTCTCGGGGGAGGAGTCGAGGCACGTGCTGGGAAAGTCGACGAGGGATGTAAATCACGTGGTGGAGTGTTTCTACCTTGCGATGGAGAAGTCGCACCTGTCGAGGGGAGGGAGGAGCAACGTTGCCGTCTTGTTGGATGGTCGACTTCACTCGAGTCTGCATGCGATTTCTTACACCTCCGCTCTTTCAGGGATTGACATGATGGATGAGAGCGAGACAAACTTTGACATCTGGCTGCCGTACCCTTGTCAATATCGAGGGTTGGGATTTGACAAGGGTTGCAGGCTATACTTTCCTTCAACCATTCGCTTCGTTTTGTCTTGCCCGGTAATGATGATATGATTGCTACGTGCGGTGTTGACATCTTGCCTTGTTGCCTGACAGGATGGAGTGACGAGCGACAGGTTCTTGTCATGTTATACTGTGTCATGTAGTTGTCATTGAGCCGTCATGGAGTCGATGAAGTCAGAACTTTCAAAGAGAGATGTTGATGTCACTTGTATCAGGTTGAAAACCAGGAGTTGGCCGACTATTCGCTTGTCGACGTTGACGACGGTGATCCCCTCCCCCCTCCGTCCGTCCGTCCGTCCGTCCCTCGTCTTTCTTCTCCTTCCCCTGTCTCCCCCATTCCCCTCCCTCGCTGCATTCTTCCTTGACTTTCGACTTTCAGGAGGCTCGCATGGCCGTGTGCTCGCTGACGTTGAGGAGGCAGCACATGGTCTTCTCCTCTGAGCAGACAGCTGCCACCATCGGGACAGCCTTTGCGTCCTCTCCTCTCTTCCTAGTAGCTTTCGTGCAGAACGTCAAGACCTGTCATGGGGCAGAGATCGCAAACAGCGCGTCAGGCACGCACCTGACTTGTGTCGTTGTGCCCGGCAGCCTCTGACGTGCTCGATAGCGAACGCGATCATACGCGAGCTGAAGCGATCGAGGGACGTGCAAGAAGTCTACCACAACATGCTGTGCGAGCTCGAAAGGAACATGGGGTGAAGGAGAGTCTTGGGGTGTCTCCGGTTTGCTGACGTCATCGCATCCAGCGACGACGTCAAACACTCGCTCTGCCTCCTGTGCGTATCCCAGCGAGGGCTGCAGGAGCACGAGCTGTACGAGGTGAGCAGCAGCTGCCCCAGTCTCTCCCCTGACGCGCCTCCTTGCCATTGCTAACAGCTGCTGCGGTTGGAGGGGAACTCCAGCTACCTCTGGCTGTACAAGTTCCTGCGGGCGATGAAGGAGATCATAGTGCCCATATGCGGATACCTCAAGTTCTTTCACGCACTGTTTCAGTCAGCCGTCGGTGCGTCCTTGCTGCCCGGCTAGCTGCCCAGTCTCGATCGATGGCTGTCCTTGACATCTGACACAGAGAACAAGTACTTCAAAGATGCGGATACGAGGCTGTCATATCACAAACGTCTCGAGGTTTACTTCAGGTCTTGCGCCTCCAGCAGCGTTCTGCGACGGTTGTGACGGGTAGTGCGACGGCAGGAGGAGGCCGGTTCACTTCAAGAGGAAGATGGAAGAATTTCCCTTCCAACTCTCCCAGCTGATCATGAGGAGGAGGGAAATGTTGGCAGCCAAGGAGGAGGGGGAGGAGGGAGGGAGGCCGAAGGCGGAGGAGGGAACTGTTGCAAGGAAGCCGATCAAGTTCAGGAGTGCTGTGGAGGGACTTGTCTTTGTGCACCGTTTGAAGAAGCAGTGAGAACAGTCCGGTAGTTGTTTCCTCCTGAATCTTGGCGTGCACAGTAGCAAAGTGAACCCGAAGCAGCTTCCCCTCCAAGATGATCTGTGGACAGAGCAGGACTTGTTGGAGAGCTACCTACTTGTTCCAGGTGCTCCTAATGGAAGCTTTTTTTTCGATCTTTGTCTCGTTGAGAAGAGGAGAAAGTTTCGTTCCTGTGTTTGACAGCATTCACAAATCTTGTCTGATCGGTCGCTCGCGACTTTCCAGGCGTTCTCCGCGGGTTTTCGACAGCTCTGTTCCATGCTGATCTCTGCGCGTACTGGAAGGTGGGAGGGGAAGGAGGAGGGGAAGCGGAGAGGAGCGGAGAGAAGAGGAGAGGGGAGGAGAGGAGGCTGACTTGTTGTCAGGTGATCTGCTCGACACCTGGTTCGCTGGCAACCGTGTCAGACAAGTACATCGGCTCCTTCCAGCAGGTCAGACACTGCAACGCCATTCTGCGATCGCTGTCAGTCGTTTCATGACTTCTTCTCTCCTCCCGCATCCACCTCCTCCTCCTCTTCCCAATCCCGACCATCAGTACGTCTACGAGACAGGAGACAAGGGTCTGCTCCCTTTCCTCCTCTTCTCAGCTGGGTTCCTGCTGGAGGACCTGGACCAGGTCAGCTCGGTTGTTCGATTTTCCGTAGTTTTGACTTATTGTTTCCCTGCGCAGTTCCGCCCTGCTAGCAAAGTGTACATCGAATGCCTGCGATCGATCGAACATTTACAGTTGCTTCATCCTCTGCTCCTCAACGCTCTCAAGTATGGAAGAAATCTGCTGCTGCTGCTGCTGCTGCTGCCACTTTCTCTGCTGCTTCTGCTGCTGCTGCTGCTGCTCGTGCTCGTGCTGCTGCTCCTGCTGCTCGTGCTCCTGCTGCTCCTCATCATCATCATGAACTTCAGCTGAAGTTCTCCTCAGGCACAATTTGTCTGCTCAGTTGGTCGAGTTGTACCCGAAGGTCATGCTCCACCTGTGCAACTGTCTCAGACGAGCAGGCAACCCAATTCCTCCCTCGTCTTCAAAGATCTCTCTGCCATGCTCTCTGCCATGCTCTCTGCCATGCTCTCTGCTCTGCTCTCTCCCTGGCTCTTTCTCCCTCCTCATCTTTCACAAATACCTCTCTCTACTTCTATTTCCCCGCCTTATATCAGAACTCTCTCTCTCTCCACCATGTCTCCCCTCCTCCTATCTCATTCTCCTGCAGACTTTCTCGGTCAAGCTCAGCTGTCCATGCAAGAGTGTATAGCAGTCGTCCTATCCAACAGCCTCTACGACTGGGCGCAGGCGGATGTCTTGATTCAGAGCGGTAGGGAGGCAGCGGAAGTTTCATGTGACTCATTCCATGTAGGTTTGCTTGCTTCGGTCCGAGGAGATTTCAATGCTGCAGAGCAATCATTTCGACGAGGGTTGGAATGCTGCGCCAACCATGATCTCGAAGCACAGGTAGGAGTGTGGAAGAGCAGCAGGAGCAGATAGAGGAGCAGAACGAGGAGCAGAACGAGGAGCAGCAGCAGCAGCAGCAGCAGCAGAGGAAGAACTGAATGAGGAGCTTGAGCAGGGGGAGTGGGAGAAGGAGGCTTTGACAACCTGGCTGCAGTCACGGATCTTGTACCTGCTCATGGACCTGTACCGGGAGCACGCGAGCAACGCGCTACTGGTGAAGGACTGGAAGAGAGCCGTCTCGCTGCTCAATAAGGTCAATAACCATCGCTTCCTCGCTCCCTCCCTCGCTCCCTCCCCCTCCCTTGCTCCCGTCTCCTTCTTCGCTCGCTCGCTCCCTCTCTTCCCCTCCCTCGCTCCCGCGCTCCCTCCCTTCCTCCCCTTCTTCCAACCTCTTCCGCAGGAGCAGAAGCTCGTTGTAGCTGCGAGTCACCTGTGGGAGAGCTTCTCCTTCCTCGACCCCAGCGCCAGCCGACCGGTCTCAGCTGTAGCCCACCTGGTCAAGAGGAGCAGGAGGCCGCCCTCGGCCAGCTTCAGCATACTCTGTGGTAGGTTGAGGTACGAGCCCAGGATCCCCAATCAGCCCACCAACATCACGGTATCCCTCCCCAGCTCGACCCCAGCTACTGATCCTGACGTGACTTCCGCAGGTTAGCTTCAGCTGGGGCAGGGGCATCGACCTGGGAGACGAGTTTGTGGCTGAGGTGCGTTGGGGAAGGCAGCTGAACTTGTGCTGGGCAGTGACGGGAGGGGTGCAGCTGAAGCAGCTACGGGGAGGGAGGGACCTGGAGAGGATGGAGGCAGACGGGCCGAACGCGTTCGACTTCGAGTACGAGTGGAGGGAGGCAGCGAGAGTGCTGCGCTTCAAGGCCGTGCGTCCTCTGGAGGCGAACAAGATGGTCAGGCCGGGAGGGGAGGCGGTGGAAGACGGGGGGGAGGGGAGGCGGAGAAGCGAGCATGCGTTGCAGAAGTCGATGAGGCGGGAGGAGGGTGCTGTGGACGTCTTTGAATAATCCAGAGCTGGAGTAGGAGAAGGGGGAGAAGGAGGATAAGGAGGAGAAAATTGCAAGAGATTTTTGTGGTTCTTACGACTTTTTCGAGCAGGTTGAGTTCACCATTCAAGCTTCGCAGGGGATCAGGTTGCCTGTCAAGCAAGGGGGAGTGGCGGTGGCGCTGCAGGAGGAAGCGATGATACACGTCACTAAGGTTGACTTGTGGCGAGGGAGGAGGAGGAGGATGAGTGCGATGACGTCGCTGGTCAGGCTCGGGTGCTCAGGGAGAGGGAGAACAACAAGGTGGAGCAGGGGGACAACTTTCCGTTCGAGTCTGCTTCGCGTCCTGGTGATGCTCTAGAGCTTTCGCTCCTCCCTGCTGATGACGTGGCAACGGCAGTGTCCAGCACCTCCAGCAGGGCTCCGAGGACCAAGTCGTCCATGGGGAGGATCTTGGAGGAGAAGCAGGACGAGGGATCAGCTGAGCCCTCGGTGGAGGAGGAGGCGGTGGAGGAGTCGCTGCGGAAGGGTTCCAACGAGAACGCCCGCCTCCTCCTCCGACTCTGCGATGTGATGAGCTGTAAAATCGTGGCGCTGAGCACGCGGCAGGAGAAGCTCTTGGCGGCGCGGGACAGGTGGCTGAAGGGGAAGCACGAGGAGCAGGAGGAGGAGGAGCGGTGGAGGATGAGGTACCTCCAGGACGACCGTGTGGTCCTGGGGAAGCTGGAGGCTCTGAAGACGCAGCAGAGCAACGAGCTCGACAGCGCAAGCATCGTCTACGACGCTGAGTTCGAGAGGGAGCGGCAGCAGCTCTACAGCAAGGCCGATGCGATCATCGACCTGACTCTAGAGCTCATGGTCGCCCTTTATGGGGAGTCGCACCCGGCGGTCACGGACACCATGATGATCATGGTGAGGATGCTGCTGGACAGGGAGCAGGTAGCCCTCGCCGCCCCCCTCCTGGTCGCCTGCTGGAAGACGCGAACGAACGCGTACGCCTCCGAGAGGCTGAGCCTGGGGCACCCGCGCGAGAGGGAGTGCTCGCTCTTCTACAACGGGGTCCGGATGTTCGTGGAGGCGAAAGTCTTCCCCGCCCAGCACCTCCTCCAGCACCTCCTCCAGCAGGATGAACGGCACGTGCGAATCCTGGCGCACGTGAAGACCGTCCTCTGGCTCTGCAGGCTGAGGGTGAGCTGGGCATCGAAGGAGGGGGAGGAGGGGGAGGAGGGGCACGCGACCAGGCTCAAGCTGGCAGGGAACGTCATCGAGTCGAACCTTGTCTTCCGGCCTGTGAGCATGGCGGGCGCGACGATCTCCATGGCGCCGCCTGAGGAGGAGGAGAGGAGGAAGGCGGTTGAGGCGCCGAGGAGCGGGTGGGAGATCGTCAGCCAGTCACTGGAGACCAACTGCTGCATGCTGGTGCTGGACCTGTCGAGCTGCCAGATAGGGAGGGAAGAGATGAAGCACCTGGTGGAAGGGCTCAAGTCGAACAGCAGCATCCACACCCTGGATCTGTCGATGAACAGGATCGGGGTGGAAGGGTCGCAGTACCTGCGGGAGCTGTTCCAGCACAACTTGGCGATCGCTGACGTGAACCTGTCGGCCAATGAGCTCAGGGACAAGGGGATCAGCAACGTCGCCGAGGGCATCCTGGCGAACAAGACAGCGACGAGGACGAGGCCTGTCCGACGGCTGGTCCTGTACGACAACTCGTTCTCGACGGACGGAGCAAGGGCCCTCTCAATGTGTCTCGCTCACGCGCAAGTATCCATCACCCTCCTTGATCTCTCTCGCAACCCCATCGGATGCTCGGGGGTCTCGTTCGTTGCTGACGCCGTCTTCCACGGCTGTCCGCTCGTGACGCTCCTTGTCAGCAACTGCAAGATCGGGAGCGAGGGGATGATCAGGATGGCGGAGGCGATCGAGAAGACGACTAGCCTCCTGTCACTCTCTCTGTCGAACGAGCAGGAAGACATCCATCAGGAGCGCGTCGATCGCAACACCTTCGATGACCTCGCCGTCTCCGTCTTCACCGAAGCCATCGCCAAGACACGCTCCCTCACCAGCATCGACTTGTCCGGCACCTCCGTCTCCTCCCGCGCTCTCCTCCCCCTCTCCGAGGCCCTCAGGCCTGTCAACGAGGAGCGGAACGAAGAACTCTCGTCCGCCAGCAGCCTCTCTCCTCCTCCTCCTCCTCCTCCTTCCAGCAGCTTCCAGCACATCAACAGCGCATGGGAGCAGCCACCCTCCCTGCGAGGCAGCCCAGGAGCGATTAGGAGCCTCAAGCTTCAGCGTTGCCCCCTCGACCCCCTCGGTGCTCAGCATCTCGCGCGCATGCTGGAGCGCAACCCAGCTCTGCTCGGCCTCGATCTCTCCGGCAGCCCGATCCTGGGGGCGGGCATGGCGGAGATCGCGGCGAGCATGGGGGGGGATGCGGACACGAGGAGGGAGAGGAACACGCGGCTGACGAGCCTCAGCGTGAGGAGCTGCCAGCTGCATGCCGGGGGGGCCGCGCACATCGCGAGGATGCTGCACAGCAACAACCACCTGCGGCGACTGGACCTGGGGGACAACAAAATCGGGACCAGGGGAGCGCTGGAGCTCTCAGCTGCCCTCCAGCAGAACTTTGCGCTTACAGAGCTGCAGCTGGGGAAGAACGAGATCGAGGACGAGGGGTGCCTGGGGCTCGGGAGGTGCCTGTCCGTGAACCTGTCCTTGAGGAAGCTGGACTTGTCCGACAACAGGATAGGAGACGGGGGGGCCAGGGCCCTCTGCCTGGGTCTGCTGGCCAACGAGGCCATGAGCGAGCTAAGGGTGGAGGGGAACGTGCTGACGAGCGTCGGCGTCTGCTTTCTTGAGGTCGCCCTGCGTTCGAAGCTGCTGAGGAGGAGCAGGGACACGCAGCTCCGCGTCGTCGGGCTCCCGTCCCACCAGCACGTGAGGGAGGAGGCGGCGAAGATGATGACGGCGAGCGAGTTCGCGGGGTTAGAGGGGATGAGGCACCTGTTCCTGACCCACGACTTCCACCAGGAGAACTACAGGAGGGGCAAGAGAGCGACGCCTTCGCAGATCAGCCTGCAGGGAGAGGGATGAGGGAGGAGGAGGGAGGAGGAAGGAGGAGGGAGGGAGGGAGGAGGAGGAGGAGGAGGAGGAGGAGGAGGAGGAGGAGAGCAGGATTATCTTGATATTCATGTATATGGGGGTGGAGGGGGGGGAGGCGGAAAAGGTCAAAAAGAGATACTCGTGGTTGCAATGCTCTTATCATTGTAGTGTGATGCGAATGTCGTCGAGCTTGTACCCGAGGGACCTGCAAGTCTGTATGAGACGCAAGTCCCTCCAACATCCTGCACCATCCGTCCGCTCCATGTCCTCCTCCTCCTCACTCCTCCTCCTCGTCTCTTCGATCCTCGCTCCCTCCCCCTGCCTTGATCCTCTCCTCTCCTTCTCCTTCTCCTCTCCTCCGCCTCACCTCGCGCAGAGCGGGTAGAAAACCTCGGCAAACTCTCTGCTTTCCAGCTGGTTAAAGGCAACGCCGAAGGAGATGCAGCGCAGCGTCGCCCCCTCCTTCCCTGCCACGACGTTCTCCAATCGCGGGTTGCCCTGCCCTCAAGTCACTCTCTGCTCCGCCTCCTCTTCTTCGGATGACCCTCCTTCCAACCGCCACCACGTCCTCCCTCCTCTTCTTCCTTTGTAATTCTGCTCATGACCTCCTCCTCTCCTCCTCCTCTCCTCCTACATCCTTCTTCGCATCCGTTTTCTTTCTCTTGCTCCCTCCTCCCTTCCATGCATCCTTGTCGTCTTTGCTCCCCATGTCACCTTGAGGATGAAGTCGTCCAGGCCGATGAGGTCGCCGGGGTAGTATGCTTCCGTGACATAGTCGGAGGCAAGCTGCTCGTTCTTTCCGATCAAGCTTCCTCCGATGACCAGGTACAACCTGATTGCGAGCAAGTCACAACATGTCATCGTTCATCACATCAGATCTCAGCAGGCAACGACTACAACCTGCGCTCGTCCCTCGCAGATTCGAGAGTTTTCCCTGCCGCCAGTTTCTTGCCCTCCACGCACTCGCTCGGGAACAAGCTGAAGATCGACTCGATCAGATCCTTGCTGTTCTCCGTCTGCCTCCCCTTCGTCTGCTCGATGATCTTGTCAAGCTCCGAGCATATCAGAGAGAGGTCCTCCGCAGACGCGAAGGTGAAGTGCTCGATCTCCGAGTCGTAGAAGTCGATAGCAAGCGAGTTGGTCTCCTGGTCCACATCGTAGCTGAGGATCGACTTGGACAGCCACGTGCTGTCTTCCCCTCCTGCAAACTTGGTGTAGAGGCCGATCTTTCGGAAGATGAGCTTGCTATTGAACAGAATCAACTTGCCCTTAACTTTGTTCATCATGGTGTGACATCGGAGAGAGAAGAGGTGGCGGTCGTAGATGGAAAGGTTATACCTCCTCCTGTATTTCATGGCCTTGGACGAGCGTGAGCTCGAGCAGAAAGCAGGGATGCGGAGCCAGAGCTTGTTGATTTCGTTGCAGAGATGGATGCAGACTGAGTGGAACACAAGAGACTTTCCGATGCGATCAACGTCGTCTCCCGAGATGCAGAACAAGATCGAGTCTTGGTTAGCCACCACGTCAGCACGGTGTGCCTTGATGTCGAGGAAGCTGTTGTCTCCGATGAGCGAGTAAACTCCCAGCGTTGGCTCTATGATCTCCCTTCGCCCGTCCTTGTTGACCTCCAGCCGCAAGCTGCCCTGCGCCACCAGGTACAAGTTCTTGTCATGTACGTCCTTCGCCACCAGCGTCTCCCCAGCCTCGATCGTCTTCCTTTGCAGCAGCTGCCAGCACTTCCTGTAGAGCTGATCCTCGACGTCCTCATTGAACCTCACCTGCGGGCAAGCTGAGAAGAAGAGCAAGGAGCCAAGGGGAGAGAGCGGGAAGGGAGGAGGGAAAGCAGCGAGAGAGAGAGAGAGGTATGCACAGTTCAATGCAGATGATATGGGGAAGAGACAAAAACAAATGAACGAGGGAAGGAGGAAGAATATTCGTTGAAATTGGGAGGAACGTCTTCGACTCACCCACTGCTGCGCCGTTGGAACTTGCTCGAACTCGATGGTGATGTTGAACCCGGGGGGAAATTTCTTGTGCTTGCCGATGTCATGCTCTACTTTGTCTATGTCATCGGCCTCTAGGGTGAATGGAGAGGAAGTGTGGGTGCTGGTGTGCAGGCAGCGGAAGCACAGTGCTGTGTCGGAGAGCTTCTGGTCTTTCTGGTTGGACGACGGCATCTTGTCGTAGAGCTCTATGCGGTAGTCCTCCGTCACCACCCATTTGTTCTGCCACACGTTGTCATCAGAGAGATGGAAGAGAATGATCGATGTGCCTTCACCTGCTTGAAAATCTGGCTGCCAGGGAGGTGATTGGTCGTCTTGTTGATCTCGAACACGATCTCCTCGGCGCTCCCGGGCTTGTAGGACTCCTTGGCGGGCCTCCCGAGGAAGAGGACGGTCCCGTCGGGCTTCGAGATGCGGAGGACGGGGGAGATGGCCTTCTTGTCCGAGAAGGGAACCATGTTGCACTTGACGAATGAGATTGAGATGGGAACATTTGGAACTTTCCCTGGTGTGAGGTTCTGTCAGAGGAGGACTGGAAGGAGGAGGAAAAAGAGGAGGAGCAGGGCGACAGACCGTCATCGATGGCCTTCTTGAAGAGTGACAGGATCTTCTTCTGGCTCAGCCCTGCAAGCACGCATCCTGTCAGCACGTGCCGATGCCCGCGGACGGTCCTTGCACCAGTCACTCCTTGCAGCTTCTTGTGCACGTCGAAGGTCCTCCTCCTCGCGAAGTAGTCTGGAGCACAGGTCATCTCTCACAGCAGCAGCATCTCATCCACCATCCACACCTGCTGCCTCCTCAGGGGTCGCGACGATTTCGCCGTCGCAATTTCTCTCAACTAGTAACCTGTCGAATATCATGAACAATCCCAATCTCCTTTACTGTCATCTCACCAGCTCGCTATCATAACACCAGTCCTTCCCTTCCCCCCCTTGCAGTGCACAGCAACGACATTTGCAGGGTGCTGCTTCAGCCACTGGCTCACCCTGCCAGGAAAAGCGACGTCAAGAAGGAATCGAGCCGATCGTTTCATGCCTGTGGCAGAAAAGCTTGATCTGTCGCAAGGAGGGAGGATTGTGATCGAGAAAAGGGATCCAAACAACGCGATTGTCAAACTTTTCTGCGTCGTATCGCTTCTCCATGCAGAGATTGAACACCATATATCTGTCGAGATTGCATCGAAATTATCAGAAACGAACGAGAGCAGAGCCAGAAATAGACCTGTCCTTGTGCTTGTAATCCAAGAACTGCTTGACAGTCCTGAGCACAACGAATCAAATTCTAGAATTGAAAACGATACAATCTTACGGTAGGTCGTTGCGGATGGCCACAGAAAACTCTCCAACATGATCCTCCGCTGGGAGGAGAACGACCTTCAGTTCGGTTGCAACCTTCCCTCATGGCATACCAGGAAATGCCATGGCAATGACTCGCTTCGTGATGTAGGTAAGGTCCAGGTCGAAACCATCTTCCTGGTATCTGTGAAAGAGAAGCTTACTACAACACAGACCATTGCAGCTTCCCAACACTCACCGACATCTGTTGCCTGATACTGCTGCTCGAGCTTTGGTGATCACGGCACTGACCTGTGCGAGATCATCAGCATCATCAGTCCAGTACAGAGGATGAGGGCTGACCCTCTGGACAACAAGGTCCGCTGGCTTGAGGAGCTCGACCCATCTAGCACTCGGTCACTCCGATCTCTAGTTAATTGAGATCATCTTCCTACTTTGCAACTTGAGTCGGATCCTCTGCACAGAACGTGGTAACATGTTCACCCTCTGCAGCATCAAGGTTAAGTGAAACATTGCAGCTGCAGCAAACCTTCATTCTTGTAGGACAGAGTGAAGGTGTTTTGGTACAGGTAGGTATCTGATTTAGTCTGTACGCAAGCGGAGATGTCTGTCTTGCTGCAAGGATACTTTCAGTCAGCCGTATACATCATATTCGATGACTGCTTCATCACCAGCAGACTTTCGTATCGTTCCCTCCCTCCTTCTCGCTCACATACTTGAAGTCACCAACACCTGGACGGACGAATCAACACCCCACCATTGCCGAACGCGTCCTGTGCTCCTCTTGGCAAGAAGTAAGAGAGTTCCAACCATCAAGCACGCAGAGACGAAGGCGCCAGTGATCTTTTTGATTACCCTCTGCATTCTTATTGAGTTTCCATAGATATCCCTGCCCAAGAAATCAGCATATGAAGCAGAAATAACGGCCCAAGGAGTCGATGCATGCAGACCTGATAAATGAAGCTTCGCTCCCTGCAGCATCAAGTCAACCCAAAATACCCAAAAGAATGCTTTTATTCCCGGACGGGAGAGAACGGTAAAGCTTGCAAGCATAGGACCAAAAAGCAAAGAAGGGACAAAGATAGGACGATGAAGGCGAAAGCTAAAAACATGGGATCGACTCACGCTAGTCTTTTCTCTCGCTCAGATCGTGCTTGAACGAGAGATTCCTTCCTCCTTAATTTCTTCATGTTTCGCTCTGCAGCAGACTTCACTGCCCCAGGCTGGAGCGGGTCTGGAAAATCTGCCATCGCGGACATGATCCCGGGGGTGAAAGCATCAGCATCAGAATAAGCCTCGCTGCTATCACTCAGCGTCCTCGGGAGAAAGTCCACGTTCTCTTCTTTGTTGCCGTTTTCGGGCTCACTGCATGCCCGTGAAAGCTTGTCATTACTTAACCCAGTCAACGAAACAATGACTTCAGGTTTGAAGCTTGGCATGCGGGTGAAATCATTGTTGGAATCATTCTTCTTCAGCGAGTCGCTAGGAGAGACCGAACCAAGCAGATCGTCTGAGAGCATACCCTGCATGGTTGCAGGCTTGGTGGGAGTTTGAATCGCAACGGTCGGCTCCGAAGGCGACATGATTTTCATCCAACCAGAGGCTGATCAAGCCCACCAGGTATACTGATAGATTCACAGGACGTTCAAGAGAAAGCACTCGCCTTGAAACGCGGAATGTAGCAAACTCGAGGGGGGGAGAAGAGGCCAGGGGAGAGGGAGGAGAGGGAGGAGAGAGGCAAGGGAAGACCTGCGATACGTCAATGGAGGATTGTGCTCTGCCTCCGCATGAGAGTTGCTTGACTTTGACAGGGGATGGGTGGGTGGGGTCCTCTCCCCTTCAGGTACCGGGTATTTTCTCTGAGTGACGGCTGAGAGGAAGGGGGGTACGGGTAGTCTCTTTTGCCTGGCCGGGCCGAAAAGGTAGGGATAGACTATAAAATACATATTAAAGAAGCCGCTTATAACTTTGTAAAATAAACAGTGGACGGAGTCGGGCCGGGGTCCCGAAAGGTAGGGGTAGTCGAATTGGCGCCGACTCAATGTCAGGTAGGGGGTCCGTGGAATAACGGAGGGTACCGGTGAATTAGTTCACAAAAATAGGGGTGATTCGACCTAGGGGTGATATCAAGACCGTGAGCAGGATTGGGGGGTGTAGTAGTCAAAGACTTCCTGTACCTTTGGGAGGGGTGGGTGGTGGCGGGTGACTCACTTTGTCAACATCTACTCTTGTGGTGGGGGTGGTATAGCGGGGGCACGAGAGGGTGATCAGCCATGAAGTGAACCTTTCCGTTAAGTGGGGGAGTGGGGTGGGTATTACACTTATAAAAAAAAAACTAACATAGTTCCGGAGGAGGGAGGACCCTATGGTATGTTGGCTCTAGGCTACCAATGGGTGGGTGGAGGGGGTTGATTGATGCACCCGACACAGTGCCGGAGCAGGGGTGGGTACTTCAATAGAGGGGTACGACGGTCGCCCGCTGAGCGGCTGAATTTCTACCTCTGAGGCGGGTCATTAGTACTATTGGGAGAACTCAAATTGGAAGCCTGCCGCTAAGCATCATTTGAAAATTAGACCAAGGTCACTTTGTTTTTATTGGCTAATTTTCAAAAATTTGGAGATAGAGTGGTGCCTTTCAATACAACACAACAACAGATCGAAAGCGCTCTCTTTCACGAAGTTGTTCACTACCAACACTGTGATGAGTAAAACTAAAGGCCGGCAGTACTGTCATCACCCCCCTCCGTGAAAGGCATACAAACTCCGAAGAGTTCTGGTTTCTTACTCCTCGTCCGACCTGTACTGGGTGCTAGGTCAGCTATTCTATAAGAGAAGGCATATCAAATTTGGTCATGGTGGTGGGCTGCCCTGTCGCGCACAGAGATCTTTGGTGATTCCCAAAGGCTCCGTGTCCATTTGCAGAACGAATGGGCACGGCTGGGCCCGGTGGCCGGGCCGGGCAGGTTAAATGATGATAATTGTTTTTATTGACCCAAATTTATTTTTTTAATATTTATTTGTCCAAAATATGACGATTAAGATAAATCTTCCTGAAACTTACCGCCTGCTTACTCTTACGAAATGCGACTACCCGACGAAGGACGACCATGCTTGTGGAGGAGGGGAAAAGGGCGGGACAAGGAATGAGCACGATGATGATGAAAGAGAGCCATTGTATGGTAGTCCCGACCCTGCAATTTGAGAGATGCTAGAGTTGGATGTTGGGATTTTTCAGTGTTCACCTTCTGTCACACGGGATTTTGTTTTTCTTGATCACCTACCGGCCAATTCGACTATTCCCCGCTCTGCGTTTTCTGCAACTCACTAGAGATTTTGTTTGCAGCATGATGTCAAAGATTCTGGCGATTCAAGCGTGCCTGGTGCTCTTCTCGCACTCAGCTTCTGCGTTTTCCCATCCGAACATGGTGAAAGGATTCAGAGGCGCCAGTGCTCCATCCTTTGCTCGATCAGTATCTCGCAGCCATCCCAGCAATCGCAAGACTTCTCCTATCTGCGCCATGGAGATCCCTGATACGTGAGCGAGGAAGGAGAGGAGATGGAGAGCTTGCTGATTGCCTCGCCAGGTACGGATTCGTCATGTCCACAGCGGCTCTTGCTGCAGGGATGGTGCAATGGAAAGCGATCCAGGTGAAGGAGAGGGAGGTTATTCCAATTTCGAGATGTAACGTGTCGTTGCTCACAGGTCTCTGTGGCAAGGAAGACGTACGGTGTCCAGTATCCCTCGATGTATGAAGGTGGGGATGCAAAACCTTGCAATCATCCCTGCCCCTTAAAAACCCTGTCCAGACAAGGAGGACTCGAAGTTCAACTGCGTGCAGAGAGGACATCAGGCAAACTTGTTTTGGGAGCAACTCGTCTGACCTGCTTTTAGAACACCCTTGAGTATTTGCCGTCGTTCATGACTCTGCTCATGCTGAACGGCCTCATGGTGGGTTCAAGGATTTCTCCTTCAATGAAGGAATGCTGAGTACTGGCAATGAAGGCTCCAATCTCTACATCCATCCTTGGAATTGTTTGGATCGCCGCAAGAGTTGTGTACATCCTTGGCTACAGGTGACAAACGTGTTCCCTGACGGTTGTGGCTGTCCGTTGTTCCCCTCTTTCAAGTTTTGTTGTCGTGCGCCTGTTTCTGCATTCACTGCGATCTTTAGTGTTTGGATTTCCTTGTTGTCCATCATCCGATCTTGGGCGCATGATTGTTCCATCAGACTCACATCTGATCTGATCTTACTGCTGTGTTTGCTCTGATCTTACCGCTGTGTTTGCAGCCAGGATGGCCCGCAAGGTCGCCTTCCCGGCGTGATCGTCTCTGGTCTCATCTTCGTCTCGCTCATCTTTGCAACGATGTACAATGGCGTGAAGTTGGCTGGGCTCTTGCCATTCTGAGAGCCTCGCGCTCGTGGCGCGGCGCCGGAATGATACCCGGCCGGGCGATCCGAGACTGGCCGGGCTGCAAGCCGCGGCCGGGGCCGTGCGCCGAGCGGTTTGGACTCCGAGGCTCCGAGTCAGTGTCCGAGTTCAATGAACTTAAGCCTGCACACCTTGTCATGTCGCACAACCTTTAGCCGCTGCGACTCGCGGCTGGGCCGCCAATCGAGTCACGGTTCAGCAGCGGCAGACTGCTGCCGTGCCACCCGGCTGGGCGGCGGCCGGGCGGGCCGCGAGTGAACTTGAGTTCAGACTCGGAGTCACGGAGTCCGGCACGGTCCGTCTGAGTCCGAGCCCGGGCCGGGCCAAAGCCTAGTAGTACCAGGCCCCCGGCACTGAGTACTGAGACTCAGCCTCACTGTGACGGCACTGTGAACTGTGAATACTAGTAGCAGCACTGTACCGTAACCTTCGCATATATTGTTTCTTAATACGATCAATGTAGTAAACTTTTGTACCTCTATATAGTACAAAAGATAATTATAAGCTTTATCTACTGAAATATTTTGTTTTAATATACAAAACAAACGGCATGGTAATCAATTTGTAAAAAAATATTTGTACCTTTCCTTTCCATATTATAACTTGGACCTACAAACCTGTACAGAAAATTAAATTATTGCTTTTTATCTATATTATTTTTATAAGCGCGGATCTGTCGATGTCATCGGCTGCTGGGATAGTCGAGCTGGCAGGTCTTAATAAGAGATAATTACCTAATTTTCAAATTGAAATAGAAGTTTACCGACAAAAAATGGAAAATAAATGAAAGATTTCACCTTATATAGAGGAATATGATATTATTGGTGTAGACTAATAACACGTTCAAGGCCAACTTAGGTTAGCCAAGTCGCGTGAGCGGCAAGCAGCATGTGGAATGGGAGGGGAGGGACAGAGAGGAGGGAACGAGGAGAAGAGAGCCGGGTGCGTGAGGAGAAATGGTTTGAGGATCCAAATCTGCCAACATGTATGTAGCATCGCTCCCTGCGAGCAATGGCGTTAGAGGTTCATGGAAGCATGGTGTTCGAATGTAGCCATCTCAGTTGGACAGTGGGGGGAGAATGGTCATGGCTAGAATTGAAGGTGGTTGGGAAGAGGTATGTGTCCATGCAGAATTAAGATGGAAAGATGAAGCAATTGGGGGTAGATTCAAGAGTGCATGCAGCTTGTCTTGAGAACAGGATTAATATCATTGTTTGAGAATGGCGATTTGCTTTCATATTTTCTGATCCCTGAATCATCTCTTGCTGGCTTTGGGGAACTCACGACCATATCTTGTTTCAGGTCATATTTTCACGCCTTGTGGCCAAGGTTGATGTTCTGATCGGGATTGGCACGTGATCCCTGGACCAGAAACTTCCTTATCCACTGCATATCCCTACCAAGATGGCGATGGCTATGGAAAAGCAGTGTACCTTTCTTATCTTCGATGACAGTGTTCAACGAGCTGAAGTAGATGAGCTCAAAGCGGGGCTGGAAAACAGCGATGTAAGTGTCAAGGTTGCAACCATGAAGAAGATTGTGCTTCTGATGATGAACGGGGAGCAACTCGGCGACCTTCTCATGGACGTGATCAAGTTTGTGGTTCCCAATGAAGACAAGGGACTCAAGAAGCTCCTCTACCTGTACCTCGAAGCCGTGGAAAAGAGAGGAAGAGACGGAAATCTGCTCCTGCCGATGATTTTGATTTGTAACATGATCCGCAATGATTTGAATCATCCCAATGAGTTTGTGAGGGGCTCTGCGTTGCGCTTCTTGAGCAAAATCCGCGAAAAGGATATTCTTGAGCCGCTAGTTTCATCTTTGAGAGCGAATCTCGAGCATCGCCATAGCTATGTTCGAAGGAATGCTGTTCTTGCCATCTACAACACCTACAAGTGCTTTGAAGATTTGATGCCTGACGCACCAGAACTCATCGGTGAATTTATTGACGGGGAGAACGATGTGTCTGCGAAAAGGAATGCTTTTGTTATGCTTTGCAACTGCGACCAAGAAAGGGCGGTACAATATCAGCTGGGCGTCATCGACACCATTAACTCCATGGGCGATATTGTGCAGCTCGTGATGTTGGAACTTATTCGCAAAGTTTGCCGTCAGGATCCCTTCCAGAAGAGCAAGTATGTCCGTGCAGTCTTCAACCTCCAGAGCTCTGCTTCGAATTCTGTGGCCTTTGAATGTGCTTCCACTCTCGTTTCTCTCTCGAGTGCCCAAACCGCCGTGAGAACCGCCGTGCAGGCATACTGTAACTTGCTCAGCACTCACAGCGACAACAACGTCAAGCTCATTGTTCTCGATAAGTTGAAAGATCTTCAACAAAAGCATCCCGAAGTATTGAAGACGCTCATCATGGATATTATTCGTGGACTTGCTTCGCCCAACATCGACATCCGCAAGAAGGTCTTGGATTTGGTGATGGAGCTCGTGAGCCCTAGCAGCATCGACGAAGTTATTGCTGTTCTCAAGAAGGAGATTGCCAAAACTCAGCACACAGACACGGAGAAAGCACCTGAATACCGTCAAATGCTGATTCAGGCAATCCACAACTGCGTGATCAAGTTCCCAGAAATCGCTGGAAATGTTGTTCATGTCCTTATCGATTTCTTGGACGACTCGAATGCTACTTCGGCGTCTGATGTGGTTCTGTTCATGCGAGAAGTGGTTGAGACATACCCCAAACTTCGTGAGCTGGTTGTCCATAAGCTTGTGGAATACTTCCCAACTATGAAGGTTGCTAAGGTCTATCGCGTTGCTCTGTGGATTCTTTCCGAATATTGCCGAACGGAAGCGGAGATCAAAGCAGCTTACGATGTCGTGAAACAGTCCATTGGTAGTGTCCCTTTCATCGACGAGAACACTCTCGAGGCGGCTATCAACACAGCGGCTGCTGAACACAAGCACACTTCTCCTGCTGTGCTTGCGGATGGAACATATGCCTCACAGTCGGGCATCGGAGCGAATCTTCAGATCGGCAAGGACGAACCCCCATCGTTGCGCAACTTGCTGATCGGAGGAGACTTCTATGTTGCTGCCGTTACAGCGTCTTCACTCGCCAAGCTCATCATGCGGATCTCGTCCTTGTCAGGAACATCTGGGGAACTAGTGAACCAGTGGAGCGCTGAAGTCATCGCCATCATCTGCAGCATTGTGAAGCTGGGCAACTACGGTATCACCCCGAACAAGATGGATGATGACTGCACCGAACGCTTGTGGTTGTGCCTGATGATGCTGAGCGACCCCTACAACAAGCAGATGCAGGAGATTTGGAACGAGAAGTGCAGGAACTCCTACTCTCAGCTCCTGGTTGAAAAGCAGAAGGTGTTGACAGAGGAGCAGCAGGAATCGAAGGAGGAGGCCAAGAAGTTCAAAGCGCATGCGGATGATCTTATTAGCTTCAGGCAGCTTCGGGGTAAAGGAGCAATCATCACGGAGATCGAAGACGAGGATGCGTTGGATCTCTCCAGAGCAACGGGCGCTGCCGAGGAAGAGGACTTTGGATCAAGGCTGAAGAGGGTCACGCAGCTCACTGGCCTTTCCGATGCCGTGTATGCAGAGGCTGTCGTGACTGTGCACGATTATGATATCGTCCTTGACGTCCTGGTCATCAACCAGCTGAACGAACATCTTAACAACCTCTGCCTTGAGCTGTCAACTGTCGGGGACCTCAAGCTCTGCGAAAGGCCCCAGACTTATGCCCTGGCTCCCCATGCTCAGCTCAACATCAGGGCGAACATCAAGGTTTCCTCCACAGAGACTGGAATCATCTATGGAAACATCGTCTACGACCTTGGACAAGGAACTGGAACGGACTCGAACGCCAGGGACGCTCAGAACATGGTCATCTTGAATGACATCCACATCGACATCATGGACTACATCACTCCTGCCCACTGCTCCCTCCTGCAGTTTCGGCAGATGTGGGCTGAATTCGAGTGGGAGAACAAGGTGGCGGTCAACACTTCGATCATTGACCCTGTCAAGTACCTCCGTCACATCGTCTCATGCACCAACATGCAGTGCCTGACACACATCGACGATGATTCTGGGGATTGCGGCTTCTTGGCGGCTAACCTGTACGCAAAATCTATCTTTGGCGAAGACGCGCTGGTGAACGTTAGCATCGAGAAGCAGAGGGACGGAGCTCTCAGTGGCAACTTGCGTATCAGGAGCAAGACTCAGGGCATCGCACTCAGCCTCGGGGACAAGATCACTCTCAAGCAGAAGAGCATCGAAACGTCCAAGTGAAGTCAGAGGTGAGAGGGCTCGTGCTGATCTCGCTGAGAGGAAGCATCTTCGACGTGGGCGTTCTCGCTTGCGACGAGGATGTTGGCGGAAGATGAGGAGAGGTTTTCTTGTCTCCCAACTTGTAAGTCTTGAGAGATTTGAATGGACATTTATTGATACACTCCGTTCCTGTTGCCTGCTCACTTCACCTACCTCGTCTCATGCTCTACTCTGCTAAATTGCTTCGATTCATATATACATCAAAATTAGACATCAGCATTCCTGTCACAATGGTCGTATCAACCCCTCAGACACCACCTCCTTCACACGTACACACGGCATCACTACCTTCATGAACACACGGCATCACTACCTTCACGAACACACGGCATCACTACATCGAAGAAGAGAAGAATAGCATACCCTCATGTCTAGCAGGGAGGGAAACTCTAGCTGCGATCGTACTATCAGCAACAATCTTTTCCTCAACACTGACATCAGATGTAATCGTCATCTCGTCCATAGTAACAGCTCTCACAGTCGAGCACATCGTAATACATGGCAGGTATGGAACGAACCAAAAACACGGAGCACCAGGCAAGACAACACTGACTACCATCCGCAACACAGACTCATCTCATCATCCTCCATGTCAAGATGAAACAAATCTACAGGCAGACTATCTTTCCACTTGATCAACTCCCATGAAACGAGACAGCATACACTCTTCCTATCATGGCTGTGCGCTTTTTTTTCCCCCCCCCCCCCCCCCCCCCCCCCCCACCAATCTGACCCTCCCGCCCTTCATCGTTAGCTTCATCCCGCACAGACCCTCCTTTCTTTGCTTTCGTTGGCTTTGCTTCCAGCTCGGATCCCTCTTCTCTTGCGTTCTTTCATCCCTCCCCCCTCTTCTCTTGCGTTCTTTCCTCTCTCCTCCATCTTCTCTTGCGTTCTGTCCTCCTTCCTGCACCTCCTTTGTGCCTCCTACTCGCTTTCCCGACATCATCAGGTAGAATCCTTCTCGCGCCCCCAAGTCTGCTGCATGTCTTGTTGTCTTTCCTACTTAAAGAAGTCTCCTTCCTTGTTTCTGTGCTCTGTCTGTTCAGGTATATTCATTTCTCTCGCTCATGCTGACAACAATTTTCAATGCAGTCCAAGTGGCATGACTGTCGCACCTCTCTTGTTATTTCTTCGCGTCCAAGAATTCCCTCCCCGTGGCAAAATATTTCATACCTCTTCCCCATCAAACCATCCCTTCCACTTCCTCCCCTTCTCTCCCCTACTTACCATCCCTGCCTCCCTACCATCCCTGCCTTCTCCTCTCCTCTTCCTCTCCTCCATCTTGTATCCGGAGCAGTCACATTGCTGATCCCTTACGGACCACCCCACCCTTATTCCCCCGTTATTGTAGATGCCCTCCCCCTCATGATCTAAACTACCTACCCCTTGATCACATTAACCCCTTCAATCTCTCACGTACCCCTTATTTATACGGTTGATACAGGGGCAAATTGTTCATTTTTGCTCACCCCTACCCCCTAAAATGCTCTTCCAGTTCTGCATATGTACTACCCCACCCATTAGCTCGAAATCACAGCGCACTTCCACCCCTAGTTTATATCCATATCGCACCCCCAGTTTCTAGGACCCTCTATACCAATCTTGACTAGCACTATAGCATAAATCATCCTAATACCCATTGGGGTAGCTCCCTAAGACCTCCTAGGTCTGCAACTCCAAATCCCACTAAAAACTCTTTTTCTTTTCCGATGGGGGTTCCTACCCCCCACCCCACCCCACCCCACATCACCCCACCACCTTGTGTTTGCAAGGACCCCCCGTGGGTCTTTCCTACCTCTTCTCGAATTATTTGAGACCACCCCCATGGTACACTACCCTCCCATGGAATGAAACGTACTTACTACCCCCCGCTAGCTAATCCATGTACCCCCTAGCAACACAATGCTTAAGACAGACGGACCCCCAACTTGGCCCTTAGTACCCTTCCTGCAATCGGACTCAAAGTTGAAAAACTGGGGGTAGGGTGGCTGACAAAGAAAGGGTAGGGTGGAGATATAGCTCAGAATTCAAACCATGGATACGTTACATGTAAGGCGCGGAACCCGTACGATAACTAATTCTAGAGAGGGGTAGGGGTACTCATCGACGTTACGTCGATTCAAATGTCAGTTGAGCTAAATATGATTAGGACGGGTGGGGTGAACTCTCCATGGGGTGGGGTGCTTGTGTGCATTTACGGATTGGTGGGTGGGGTACTTTGACTAGGGGTGATCACATTGGGAACAGCGCTTGAACACGGGTACGCTTTGGTTACTCCTTCAAACACCCGTGGTTCTAAATTGATCTGGTTGGGTACATGACCGGGTAAAATGAGATATTTTTTTTCGAGGAACCTTAATATGAGGGGTAGTCCTGTGGTTTAAACCTGAATGCCGAAGGTGAGGGGGTACTGAGGAATCCTGGGGCCGTGGGGGTGGAGTTTGCATACGCTATTGTCAATAGGTGGGGTACTTTGAAGTAATATACATGGGTGGGGTACCATCCCCAGAGAAATAATTTTTCACTCAAGACCCTGCCCGTCAAACATTGTCCGACTACGGGTACCAAATATATGAAAAAGGGGGGTACATGTCCCATGTAAAATCAGAGGTATTCGGATATTTGAAATGTTTTGCAGCAAGTTTAAATATTTGAATGAAATATGAGAAAGTTGGAAATGGAGGGGATGGAGAACCCCACTTCGGAAATACCTCGTTTCCGCCCCTACCTTCGAATGTTTTTTTGTTTTTTTTTCTTCTGTTACTACGAGGGCAGAGAGAGTGAGTGTGATAGGAAGATGAGGGAAGAAGTAGAGACAGTGACGGGAATGAACATGCAAGTAGAGGCAAAGAGAAACAAAGGAGAAGAGTTGGCATGCGAAATTGAATGAGGTGTGTTAATCAAGAAGTCAAAAGGCGATTGAACAAACGACAAAGATGCGATGCGATAGGATGCGAGGCGATGCTGTTTGAGCGCCCGCATGCACAAGTGAGCATCTATCACTCCAGAACGATGACAAGAACTTCTTGTGGCAACAGCAGTTCCTTTCCTGTTGAGCAGGGATGACGCAAGGGAAATTGAATGTTGTGCTTTTGAAAATCCAATCTGGCAGTCGGGCGCTTAGAAGAAGAGGGTGGTTTAGGTCTGCAATAGCAGGGAGAAATACCGCAAGTCGGTTGTAGTAGCTTTCGAGCTTTCTAGTAGGTTTCATGTTGACCTGGGGAGAGCGTCAACGATTACTGAACTTGACAGTTACTGGAAGTTTGTGGTAGAGTGACAGGGCATGAGGACATCAGTAGGATGGGAAAATAAGGCGAGCAGTCGAGTTGAAACAAGATCGATCGTCTTTGAGAGATGAGAGAGCTATAGCTGGATGCTGTTGCTCCCTTGTTTTTTTGTGTTGGTGATCCTTGTAGCGTTTGCCTGACATGTTGACTGGAAGAGCTGTTTCCTTCCTCCCAGCACACTGCAACCATTCCTCGCACACACGTCAATCTCGGTGAGCTTGATGATCGTCACAGAACCATCTGGAACAACCTCTGACGCCAATTCCTGCTGCAGCATGCTTGCCGTGAGCAGAGGATTTGGGAACGACGACGCAAGCAGTAGAGGTGGGATGGAAGCGGGAGTTTGGCGGAAGATTGGATCCAGGACGCTGTCGAAGTATGACGATGGTGAGGGCAAGAGGAGGAGACTCTCGTGCTCCTTCACTTGACGATCATTCCTGCAGCACCAAGACCTCTGAGGGAGCACGACGCCTCGTCCGAGGTTGCCATCCTGCTCCCCGTGTCCTGCCTCGTCCCAGTTGCTGACGCCTGCCTCCCGCCCCCTCACAGGATGCTAAGAGGAAGAGGAGAGCGATAGATAGTTTCGGATCGCCAGAGCACGACAATCAAGTGCTGAACTTTGCCGTGTCCGCGCGCTGCTTGCCTGACCAATCCCCCCTGAAACAGTTCGCACTCTACTCAGCGCAGTCGCCGTGTGCGTCCCCCTTCTGGCAGGCATGTGGAGCCAGCGCGGAGGCTGTTGGGGGTAACGGCAGGACGCAGGCAAACATGTCGAACGCTACAGGTTTCCAGCCGATACAGCAAGCAGCATCAGGATTCAAAGTGAGCGGCTCACCGCGTCGCTCCTCATCCTCACGCGTGTTGCAGTCGGCCGAAGTCGATCCCTTCGCTATGCCCAAGACCCCTGATGGATGGGGACAAGCAGGTAGACGAGGTAGCAGGCAAGAGGTGCAAAGCGCTGACGAGAACCCTTCCTCTCCCTCCCCCTCTCCCTCTCTCCCTTCCTCCACCTTCCTCACAGATGGCAACGTGACTCCTGGCTTCGGACGAGACATCGCAAGCTCTCCACTCATCATCCCGCCCGACAGCCAGTAGGACTGGCGGGTGCTGCTCGCCCCCTCTGACATGCTGCGATGGCAGGGAGGGAAGAACAAGTAGCGAGTGGTCGACAGGTGGGATCATCGGGCACGAGACGTACCCTAGTGACGGGGGTATCCTGGGAACGGATCTGGCGGGCGTTCTTGATGTGAGGAGGAGGAGGAGGAGACCAGCACAAGGATGCTGACTGTGGGCTAGGAGCCTGAGCCATTCGAACTATGCTGTATAACTCCGACACACTCGATCTTCAGTGAGGAGAAGAAGACCGGGAAGGTGAGGATGAGCACGAGGACAAGGGCGAGGAGGAGGAGGAGGAAGTGGTGGTTGAGGAGGAGGAAGTGGCGGTGGTGGTGGTCCTGCGTCTGCTGCTGCTGCTGGTGGTGGTGGTGGAGGAGGAAGCATGCATGCTTGTTCCTGATGACTTGTCACAGAGGAAAGCTCCTGAAGCTCCGGTCAATCACACCATCAACCTGCTCTCATCTCAGGTTGGGGATGCCAAGACGGAGCTCTGAAGCCTCGAATTCTTCTAAATCTGTTCCTCTACAGAACGCCAAGGGTCTGTCAGCGAACCAGGAGAACGCGTCCGCGCCTGTCAAGGCCGAGATGGCGGCCAAGACCAACGCAGTTGCGTTGAAGGTACGCGCTACCTCTTCCTTCTCTTCCTCCTCCTGCTCTTCCTCCTCCTCCTCGTTCTCCATCTCCTCCTACTTCCTCCTTCGCCTCCTCATGTTTTGTTGCAGCCCAACACATCGAAAGGAGTTGTGGGCAAGAAGAAGAACAATGTCGATCCCAGCTTCCTTCCACTGCTCGACTGCCTGACATGTCTGCAGACCAAGATCAAGTCTGAGGAGGCGACTCGCATAGAAGGTGAACCTGCATCGTTGATCCTCCTTGCCTCCCTGTCCTCACCCTCGCTGTCTCATTTCAGGACCAAGTGCTCTCGCTCGCCCCGTCGTCAAGTTCGATGCGAATGCTGCAAACAAACCTGTAGCGTTCGCTGTGCCAGGTCACTTCCTCTCCAAATCTCCTTTGCCCCCTCACAGCTCCTCCTCCTCCTTCTCCTCCCCTCTCCTCCTCTCCTCCTCCCCTGCTGCTTCTGCTCGCTCGTCTCTCTCTCCTCCACCTCCCTCCCCCCCC
>NW_005434657.1:392980-393985 GCF_000315625.1 Guillardia theta CCMP2712
CGTCCTCCTCCTCCTCCCTCCCACCCTCCTACCCCCCCCCCCCCCCCCCCCAACCTCCTCGCTCACTCTCCACTCCCTCCCGGCCGTGTCTGACTTTTTCCTTCCTCAGGCTTGAAGAACCAGCAGCAGATGTCTTGGACTGCTCCTCAGGTAACTTCATTCCTCTGCTCCATCTCTTCCTCCTCATCGTTGTCCAGCTCCCTTCCAACCCTTCCAAGGTTCCTCCAGTGCTGCAGCAGCCCGTCTACCAGCCTCCCAAGGGGGTTCCCCACCCTTCTCTCGCTCCTCAGCCTCCAGCTCAGTACCAGCAGGTGAAGTCGCCGCTTCTCCCTCATGCCTCTGCTGACTTGTCTTGTGTAGAAGACTCCAACCTCGCAGGCAGGTTCAACTCAGGTGAACCCCTTTTTCTTCTCCCCTCTCCCTCCTCCTCCTTCCTCTCCCCTCTTCCTCCTCCCTCTTCCTCTCTCCTCTCCCTCCTCCTCCCTCCTTTTTCGCATCCTCCATTCCTCCTTCTTGACGCACAAGCTGAATGTTTCTCTACCTCCTCCTCCCAAATTAGTGGACGGCGAGACAGCAGGTCGACCTCTCTTCCTCTCTGTCTCTGTTCTGGTCCTGACTTCCTCCTCTCCAGCCTCTCCCTTCCTCGCAGCCTGCCGCCTCCTCTACCAAGATCAACCTCAACAACATCAAACCTCCCCTTACAAACCTCCCGGGCAACCTTCCCCACGTCCCGAGTTGGACTCCCGCTGCCCAGCCAGAGCGCGAGAGCCACGGGCTCACGTGGACAGCAGCAGGTGCGCGTTGCTGGTGCGAGGAGGCGGGATGATGAGTAGGAGCAGGGAGCCTTGAGAAGCGGGAAGGAGGAGGCAACGGACCGGGGCCGGACCGTGAGAGACGTTCAGCAAGGTGAGGAGGTGCTGGTGGCGCAGAACTCGTCTGATGAGGAGCAGGTACAAGGGTGTGACGTGGGACAGAGTGAAGCGCATGTGGAGGGTAAGTGGAGGG
>NW_005434657.1:394618-407933 GCF_000315625.1 Guillardia theta CCMP2712
GGTGAGCAGGAAATCTGACAGTGTCGGACCAAACTAGGGAGGAGACGCATGCTGAATGAGCTTGCGGACGTTTCCCTGCTACAATAATCGTTGATTGATTCTAATAAGCTAAAACAAGCCCCTTGTGGCGGAGAATGCTCTGTGCGTATAGATGATGACTAGGACTCTAAAGATTAAGTTGCATCGTTTGTAAATAGATGTCAAGATTAGACTAATTGATCTCAGCTAGCTCTACCCCTCCTCCTCCTCCTTTCCCCCCCCCTGCCACATCCCTTGCAAACGACAACTCCATCTCACGATTGCGCATTCATGTCTCCATTCTCCTCCTCACTCCGTTGCCTCGCTGGCCTTTTTCGCTTCGTCTCTGCGAAGGGAGTTCTCGACAAATGTTTCCTCACCCTGCACTCAGATCAGCACGCGGCATCCCAGGTGTACAAACCTGACCAATGATCGACGACATGCACACGACGTCCATTCTTCTGGACCCTCGCCGTTTGATTCAAAAGAGTCGTTTCAGCAAGTTTGATCACGATCTGATGATCCAGCAAGGTGCGAAAACGTGTCAGCAGCACAACACAAAGGTCGTGAGAGGTTCAGACAACAGTAAAGACACAACGAGGGAAACGTGTAACCAGGAGTACAAACACAGTCAGACAAACGGGTGAAAAGCAGCTCAAGGCAAGAAGAGCCCTTTTCAAGACAACATCGCTGCTACTTCCAACCTCCTCAACCCCCTCAGCCTGCCCCTCCTCTCACCTGCGCGCATTTCTGCGTGTCGTACATCCCCAAGTGATGCCAATGCATACTCTCAGCCGTCGACCCGATCTGCCCAGACCATTCAGCCGGACGCTGACCCCAGCAGGCACGAGACAGTCTACCTGAAGGAAGTTCGCAAGCCTGTTGAGCCCATCGACCTTCTGTGCAAGCATCTGCACGTTGGCGGTGGGATCCTGCAGCATGAAGTAGTTGAGGGACAAATCCTTCACGTTGAGCCAGGAGCGCAGGAAGTAAGGGAGGATAAGTTCGTGCTTTGTACAATTCCTCTTCATCAATGAGGCGTCGTGATCGCCGCAGAAGGCAACGATTCCCTTATTGCGGCCGAAGGTCACGCCATGGCCAGTCAGGAAGTTGTTGAACTCGACCAAGGCTTCAGAGAAGCTCACAGCGTTGGTAGCAGCGACTTGCGGCGAGAGGTGTTGGAACCTATTCAGGAAGTGGGTGGGAGTTACCCAGCGATGGAACCGACCGACTTCCCTACCCTCCTTGACATCGAGCACGATACAAGGCATCTCGATGAGCTCGCCCCTCGAACCTCCCTCCAAGTCCATCACGGCTACAAACCGGTAGTCCTGCTGTACCGGACGGAAATCTGGCATCCGCATGTTCAACCATTCGTCCGCCACCTTCTGTGCGAACTCGTTGTCGTGCACCTTGGTCACGTACTCCCTGTTGAGCCTGTTACCGACGTACTCGATGCATTCCTCTCCGTTCAGGTGACTGAGGCATACTCCCGAAGATGCGTAGTACTTGCAAGGGATGTTGGACCCGACTTGGACCCCCTTATCTATGAACTCATTGAAATTCATGTCCTTCCTCCTCAACATGACCTTCCCGTCCTCCTCCATGATCTCGACCTCCGAATCCTTCAGCGCTTCGATCGTCTCCTGGGGGTTTGCGCCAAGGAGCTTCATCCTGTTGAAGGTCATGATGACGTCAAGGGGCACCCAACCTTGCGGGTGCTCGGCTGCCTTGTTCTGCAGGAAGATGTCTCTGCTGATGTTCCTCGGCGAGAAGTAGTACTCCACTTGTTTCTTGATTTGCGACGCTGTTGGAGGAGAGCTTGCTTCGTGCCGCATGCCCATGGAGTTGTCGCCCTGCGGCATGGAGAAGCTTCGGGACAAAGCCTTGAAGCCATGCTGCGAGATACCGTAGCTGACCCGCGAGGATACAGTGTTGATCCTGCCATAGCGAAGGCGAGGCAAGACCCTAGCCACTATCATCCTGCAACCTTCAAAAGGAGTTCAGTCAAGGAATGCGAACAAACAGTCAAGATGGATAAGTTATGGCGCCGCCAGCATGCCAACTGCACTCTACCTCAAGGAGATTCTAGCATGTCCTCCAATCTCATGCATCCTCTCTCGTTGACCTCCAAGATCCCCCTGCTCCCTTTGAGGAACTGAGGACCCTCGGGGATCTCCTGGAATCACAAGCCCTGCCCATCTGCTCATCCCCGCATCATCCTCCCTCCTCCCTGAAGCCTCTCGTCCCTTCTATCACCCGTCATCTCATCATAGCATACCTCCTCCCCTGCTCTCCTCCTCCTCCCTCTCTCTCCCTCGCCATTTTCCCCGTATCCTTCCTCGTGCATTCAGCAGCGTAACAAGGTCGTCGTGATGCATACCTGAGGCGTGTCACAGACCGGAGCCGCGGGCCGCCGTAGTGATCGGATCATGATGGTGAGGCCGAGACGGTGGCACTCAGTGGACCGTGATCGGACCGCGCCGGCGCGGCCGGGCCCGGACTCGGCCCGGCTGAACAGTGTGTCCGAAGACTCAGTGCCGACCGTCTCAGCCCCACTAACTTGGGCCGCCTCAGTCAGTGGTCGGGCCCCCGCATGATCCCGACTCGGTCCGACGGTGGCCGCAGTGAGCCGCAAGGCCGGGCTGAGCCTGCGACCGTGGCGGCGCGGGGACCGTAAACTGGCATGCCGTCACTCCTGAGTCCGCCTGATCAACTTTCAAGTATCTGAGATGGCGTGCGGCCGGCAGTCACCCGGTGACCGGGCGCGCTGGCAGTGCGGGGGCGCCGCCCCCGCGCCGGCTACCCGGTCACTAGCCTGAGTCCGACGCCGGGAGCGGCCCTGCAGCGGAGGCTCGGATTCAACTTACTGATTACCGTTGAAGTACTCCTGAGAGACTTCAGTGTGGCGAGGCGGCAATGATCGGACAACTTTCAGTACCGTACCGTAGCACCTTTCAACGGTCAAGTTCAAAGTTTGACGAAGCCTTCCGACCTTCCTGGCCCGGTGCTGGACTCCCGGACTCCTTTCAATGGCAAGTTCCACATCTTAGCATACAGTCTATCTCTCCGAGGCATGTACTCCTCAACCCCTGTTTCGTGTGCATTAAACTTGATCTTGAGCAAAAACTGTCTTGTTGCAGCTGAGGTGAACTGATGTCTGCATTACTAAGTTTGGCATAATACAAGTCTAACAAACTTGAAACTTGTACTCCCGACGGTCCGAAGTACTACGGCCGCGTCACATCCTGACCGACGCTCCGGTTGCAGTGAACGCGGAACTGCCCGTGAACCCGGTTCGAAACTGAGACGGTTCCGACTCATCATGATTCGAAGCCTTTGCCTACTAGTTTACAATCACGTTCATTCCAAACAACGTGGCTTAAGGCTGACGCCTTAGACTGAGCGACATCGTACTCGGTCAGTGCTCGGATTAGGCTGACTCGCATTCAATCCCGAATAGACGGTAACTAGTAAGGGCCTCCTCTTCATCGCCATCATCCTCAACGTGGCATACCCCACACACTGCGTCAGCGCCTCAGGCCTTGGCGTACGGTATCCTCCGCCTCTTGCTTGCGGCTGCTCACCCCAGCATCTTCTCACTCACTCACTCGCGATGCGGAGCGTCGACGACCCTGCCGATGTCACCGTCTTGAGATGCCCCTGGGCCGCTCTCGAGCTCCCGACCTGGCCGTCGTGGGGAACGGGGTCTTTGCGCTTGGCGTCGAGGATGTTCTTGAGGCAGTCGGAGCCGTCTGACTCTACCTTGACCAGGCAGTGCATGGAGGCCTGGGAGGCCGCAGCACCGCAGGAGTCTGGGGAGACGCTGAAGGCGAACTTGGTCATGCTGATGAAGACGTCCTTCCTCCGGACTTGCTGACGAAGCGAGGTAGCGATCATTGGGGAGAGCAGGGCTGAGATCAGCAGGAGGGGGGAGGGCGTAGGAAAAGACAGAGAGAGAGAGTGTGTATATGTGAGACAGTGAGTATAGAGTCAGGAGAGGCAGAGCCTGCGAGCAGGAGGGCAGTAGTGAAGTGCGGGGGTGAGAAGGAGAGGAGAACTTATACACAAGCTTGTTCCCTCGGGTGTTGTTATTATCTTATTCCCCCAAGGTACCTCCCCTGTGGCTCTTCCTAGAACCTGATCGTAGCGAGATAGGGGGAACGATATCTGCTGCACATGCACATCCCGTGAACCAGCTGACGCTATTTCCCGTCACCTCCTCCTCCTAGACACGACTCGGTCAGCTACACGTTCTTTCCGTCCCCCTCTACCCCTCTTCTTGATAGCATTTCCCGTGGTAGGGGGTGGTCCTTTACCCAGTAGCCGGTTTGTGATCGATGACCGTACCTACAGCACCACCCCTACCCTCTTTTCCCCTTGTCCGACGTGTGAAAACCACCCGTACTCCACCCTCAGGGGGCCGGCTACTAGATAACGATGTCTAACACCGTCAACTTTCTGGAAGATCTTTCGTCAACCACCCGTGGTTTATAGCCTCTAAACCACCCCTCCTCCCTGAACTCCTCACGGATTCTCCCTCCCTTACAGGGCGCGGGCAGAAAAATTGATTTTCAAACGAGTCCGAACCTTGAAAGCCTTGAAGCCTCGTACTGATTTTTAACTTAACTTTGAGTAAGACCTTGAAGCCTGCTGCCCGTGACTCGCTGTCATGAGGGCCTCTAAAAGTAGTACTGAGATAATTCGAGTCAAACGGGCCGAAACGCACCTCATGACCGGCGCCGTTGATTCGTACTTGGTCGATACGGCTGCTGTTTGGGTCAGCTGATCGCCAACGTTGCTCAGCCTCGCCGAGAGGTGCGTTCGAGTTCGCCGATGCGGCCACTCGCCGGCCGGCGGCGCGCGCCGCTTCCGAACTCGTAGCTGCCCGGCAGGGAACTTCGCCTACGAGCTCAGTCGTAACAATTCTTCGAGTACCCCGGCCACCCACGCTCTTGAAGCAAACTTGACTTCAAACCCCCTCAAGTGCGGCCCCCGATCCGATCTTTCGGAGCCTGGAGGGGACCGGTGATGTTGAGCCCTCTCCCCCGGCAAAGGAGGGGGTCGGGTTAGTGTGTAACTGAGAGGAGTGTGCAGTGCAAGACGGTGCGCCTTGCCACCTCTACCTCCTCCCAGACTGAGGAACGGGGGGGTGGCGTCATTTACCGGACCAACGTGTCGCTGATCGTTGACGTGGGCAAATCCGTGACCTTAAAACGCACAGTTTCACATGCTAGTCGTTGGCATGGGAACCGACCTCCCACCCCTACCCACTTCCCAGGTGCAGCAAAGGAGGGTAAGGGGGTCATTCAAGAGGTTTGCACCCTTTCGGATGAGTCCTTTCGTCCACGAAATCACGTCTTTCCAGTAATCCGGGAAGGGGAAAGGCGAACATCATTCCCTCGCTCGCGCTTGAGTCCCAAGACCTCCGGCGCCCTCCTGCTCGCACGCTCTGCCTCTCCTGACTCTCCCTCCCCCCTCCCCCCTCCCTCGTCCTGCTGACCTCAGCCCTGCTCTCCCCAATGATCGCTACCTCGCTTCGTCAGCAAGTCCGGAGGAAGGACGTCTTCATCAGCATGACCAAGTTCGCCTTCAGCGTCTCCCCAGACTCCTGCGGTGCTGCGGCCTCCCAGGCCTCCATGCACTGCCTGGTCAAGGTAGAGTCAGACGGCTCCGACTGCCTCAAGAACATCCTCGACGCCAAGCGCAAAGACCCCGTTCCCCACGACGGCCAGGTCGGGAGCTCGAGAGCGGCCCAGGGGCATCTCAAGACGGTGACATCGGCAGGGTCGTCGACGCTCCGCATCGCGAGTGAGTGAGTGAGTGAGGAGACTGGGAGCAGCCGGAAGCAAGAGGCTGAAGCTCAGTGCTGGCTGTCGTCAGGGAATCGACGGAGGATACGCCGAGGCCCGAGGCGCTGACGCAGTGCGAAGGGTCGGAAGAACGACGAGCAGTCATAAACATGATGATGAGGATGATGGCTAGACGGGAGATATGATAATGTTAAGGCACGTTGTTTGGAATGAACGTGATTGTACACTACGTGAGCTTAAGGAGCGGTATGGAGGGTCCCTCCGGTCCTGAACTCCCTTCGAGGGGGCGCACGCGTTTTTAAGTGCTTACAGGATGTGGTTGGACGATGATAAGTAGAAATGAAGTGAGGATATCGATGCACGAGTGCTTGTAGAACGTCTGACTCTTTTGGAAGTAACGCTTGACCGTACAAGGATCCTAACACCTTGTTAGCCACTAAGACATGTTCCCCTGGTGGTCTTGTCTTACATCGTTCAATGTGTGATTTCGTGTGACGTTGCTGGATATCAATACATCTGCACACTTGGTCAACACTTTCTAATCTTCTCTTGAAGGAGGCCACCAAGGACAGTTGGCATGTATTGAATGATCAAGTGTGGAATATAGATGTGAATTCAGATGTGATTTAAGATGTAAATTAAGTTGTGAATTAATATGAGATGGCAGTGAGCAAGTAGATCAGAGAATGAAAAACAGGCTGATAAGCAGCAGTGTTACGACGGCACGGAGAAGCGAGCAGCAGCAAAGCCTCATCAACCAGTCGTATGGAGGGCAGAGAGAACTTTAGGGATGGATACTTATAGGCAAGGAGCATCATTATGGTCGGTCATCGCAATTCGATGATGTTGTCTTTCAGATCAAGTTTTTCTCGCAGTTCAGGGAGAAGGTTGCAACTTTTTGCGCAGATGTCCTGACAACAAATCGAGGCAACCCGAACCATCTAGTAGGGCTGAGGCCCCTCGTTTGGGGTCCGCCATGCATGTACCAGCATGCAGACGCATCTCTTCATAGGAGCAGACAGCCATGACTGGTCGTCACATGCTTGGCCTCCTGCTCCCCTTTACCTACTCTCTGCCTCGATCTTTACAGCATGGGCAGCGGCTTCATTGCGCTCGACTGCTGCCCTCTACGTACTCTAATTAAAGTGCGCAATGTTTGTTCTGCCCCTAAGATTCGGTAGGAGCGAGTACAATTGACTGAACGTTTTGTCTTTGGAGCGCATGCTCGGGTGCTCCGCAACAGCAGAGGATGGAGGAGGGAGGGAGGGAGGAGAGGGAGGGAGGAGAAGGAGGGAGGAGAGAGCAGAGAGGAGGAGGAGAAAGGGGGGCGGAGATGAGAGGGGACGGAGGGATGAAGGGTGAAAGTGCGCTGGGAGGTGGAATGAAGGTGCAGGGGTACTGAGAGGAAACGAAGAGGAGGGAAGAAGACTCGAAGCAGAGAGCAAGAGGAGGCGTATGTAGTGGTTGATACGTTGGTTAATGTGCTGAACAAGGACCACGTGGAGAGGAAGAGTGGGAGGAGAGAAACCAAACTGCAGGGGAGAAGAATGTCAAAGAGTCGACGAAAGCGGGTTGTTGCAACCTCTCACAGCATTGACCATCCGCCGCAGTGATGCAAGCAGCTTGAAGATTGTGTCTGATATACGGGAGCATGTTGAAGGCTTGAAGGTGAGGAGGCTGAGGAGGAGGAGGGACCACCTGACGTGTTTGCAGTTTTTCTTGCGTGTGATGGTATCGATGACGAAATGCACTATGTACCCAACACCATACCGACTGTTTGAAGGTGAATTTGACAACAATGCTCGACGATGAGCCCTGAGCGATTCCGTCAGTTCATGTCTTCATCCTCATCTTGGTTGCAACTTCCACAACGCCAGTCAGTGGCTCTACTCCTCTCGGTGCCGCTCAAGTCCTGCCTGTTGTATGCTGTGCATGTTGAGAGGATGCCGTCATCTGATCCAGTGCTCCCATCCTAGAACGAACGGGCGGAGAGCTACAAGGTTGAGGCGAACAATCTGTTCGCTCACAAGGTAGTCATTGCTGTCGATTCGCTTTCAACTTCCCATGACCCCGCACGTCGTCAGCGATTCCATGAAGCTCTGGACCTGTACACCGCTGCGATACAAACAGATCCTGAAAACCCGGTATATCTTTGCAACAGGTACGAAACCTTCTCGTGAGTTGGGGAGAATGTGAGAATGAGGGATCACGGCAGAGCGTTCGCGCACATCAAACTAGAAAATTACGGGCAGGTGGCTCATTGCAACTTCACCTCGTGTCACTGATCCCTTGACAGGCTGTGAGCGATGCGGAGGCTTCGCTGAAGTTGAACCCGACGTTTGTCAAGGTAAGGAGCGGGAGGAAGAAGGATGGAGAGGGATGAAGGAGACAAGGAGGAGGGGGGGGTTGGGAGAGGGAAGGGAAAGGAATATGTAACAACAAAAGGAAAGCTGTGATGGAGCGAGAGATCGGAATCTGCACTAGGGAGGAGGAGATCAAGATATGCAGGTGGGGAGCAAGTTGTTGTAACATCGTCCGCAGGCTTTCTATCGGAGGGGAACGGCTTATTTGGCACTGGGGAAAACAAGACAGGCACTTGCGGACTTCAGGTGAGACGAGGATGTAGCTAAGTTGAAATTCCTGTCTGTCATGTTGAAATTCCTGTCTGTCATGTTGAAGTTCCTGCCTATAATTTTGAAATTCGGTTGTGATGGTTGATGCAGGACCGTCGCTCGCCTTCGGCCGTCAGATTCGACGGCGCTGGGAAAGGTATAAGACGTGGACACGCGCGAAGATGAGAAGTTGCTAGCGCAGCGACGAAGGGCAAGAGGGAAGGGAGGGGAGAGAGAATTAAAGGAGTTCAGCAGATGGGAGAGGGGAAGGGGAGAAGGAAGGAAGAAGGAAGAACAGAGTGAAGAAGACGGGAGAAGAGAGAGAGGGAGATGAAGGGAGAGGTGGGGTGACGGAGGAAGAGAAAGGAGGAGGGGTGATGGGAGGTAAGATGTGATGGTGGGGCAGGTCAAACAATGTGAAAAGATCGCACGGCTCGAAGCCTTTGAGGATGCGATTCGAATGGAGAAGACAGCTTCGCCTTATGACACCCTTGACGTCGAGAGCATCGAAGTGAGTAGAGACGATGGTAAAGACGAGGGCTGATGGTTCGTCAGGTGGAGCCAGACTATGATGGGCCGAGATGGGAGGACGAGATCACAGAGGAGTTTGTTCTGCAGATGATTGAGAGGTTCAAAGATGACAAGTATGGTTGATTCATACCCGTGTCTGCCGTCTGACCCGTGTCCTTGCCAGGCGCCTGCATCGAAAGTATGCCTACAAGATCTTGGTGGTCGCATGGTTGTTGAGATTGTGGAGAGGCTGGGATGGAACTGACTGGAGACTTCAGCGAACAACTCAAGAAGATGAACAACGTCCTTGAGCTCGAAGTCCCTCAGGTGATGACGACGACGACGATAATGAAAAAGAAGGAGATGGAAATAGAGATGGATAAGGGCGAAGATGATTGAGACGATGAAGAGATGATGAAATGATATGCAAGTTTGACTCTGAGATGTTTGTTGATTATGTGTACGATCTGTACAATTATAGAAGCGGAGATGGCGTTGAAGGAGGAGGAGGAGGAGGAGGAGGAGGAGGAGGAGGAGGAGGAGGAGGAGGAGGAGGAGGAGGAGGAGGCTGCTTCAAATGACGACGATTTTGGTGGCAGGGGAGCGAGATGACTGTCTGTGGAGACACGCATGGACAGTTCTACGATCTTCTGCAGGTCACAGGACCAGCCTTTCCGTCAGACGCCCTGACCGTCTCCTCCAGATCTTCTCGATGAACGGAAACCCGAGCCCGTCGAACCCCTACATCTTCAATGGCGACTTCGTTGACCGGGTGATTTTCTCGCTGCTGCCGGTTG
The DNA here is from genome assembly GCF_000315625.1 of Guillardia theta CCMP2712. Classification (NCBI taxonomy): domain Eukaryota; class Cryptophyceae; order Pyrenomonadales; family Geminigeraceae; genus Guillardia; species Guillardia theta. The sequence goes on from NW_005434657.1 coordinate 404,369, forward strand.
CTGCTTCGCCTCCTCTCTTACGCTCTTGCTCCAGGGCTCTTGGTCGTTGGAAGTCATCATGACCCTCCTGGCCTGGAAGGTCTGCTGATGACGTGGCAACCAGGTTCCCCTCTGACCCCCTTGTCTGTCAGTGTCTCTACCCCGAGTCCATCCACTTGACCCGCGGGAACCACGAAACTGTTGCGATGAACAAGATGTACGGGTTTGAAGGAGAAGTCATTGCAAAGCACAACAGGTGAGATAACTGTTTGTTTTTCTGTCCGTCTCCCCTTCTCAGCTTGTCGATCAAGTTCCAGTCTTTTTCCTGTCTCTGAGTTGTCTTTCCCTGAATATGCTTGTCCTTCTTCTTCCCTTTCTGCTCGTCGTTTCCGTCACCCCCTGTACTGCTTCAAGAAACATGTCACTGACGTTTGCTTGCAGGCACATGTACGAATGCTTTGTTGAATTGTTCTGGTATCTTCCTCTTGCCATCACTCTCAACGGCAAGGTAATCTTGGTCCTGCTCCTGCTCCTGCTCCTGCTCCTGCTCCTGCTCCTGCTCCTGCTCCTGCTCCTGCTCCTGCTCCTGCTCCTGCTTCTGCTCCTGCTCCTGAACGTGCTCCTGCTCCTGCCCCTGCTCGCTCCTTTTCCTGCTTCATCTCTTGCTCCTCCTCTTGTTCATCGTTTTTGGTGTCTTCGTCCTCCCTTTTCTCGTTCCTTTCGTATTTATCTTCCGCTGCTCCTGTTGAGTTGGCTGGCTGGTCGATGAAGCTTGTGCAGGTGTTTGTGTGTCACGGAGGTTTGTTTCGAGATGATCGTGTCACTCTCGCCGATATCAACAAGGTGAGAGGAGGATAGGAGGAGAAGCAGGAGCAGGAGCAGGAGCAGGAGCAGGTGGTGGTAGAAGAGGGAGAGAAGGAGGAAGAGGTGGTGGACGTGGTGGTGGTGGTGGAGGTGAAGGAGGAGCAGGAGTAGGAGCAACAGCGCTGGCAACAGTAAGAGGAAGGGAGGGGAAGACGGGGGGGGAATCGGAGAGGAGGATGAATTTCAAGTGACGTCCTGCAGGTGGATCGAGCTATCGAGCCAGGAGATTCTGGAATAGTTTGCGACCTTCTCTGGAGTGACCCCCAGGTACCTTTTGGTGCTGGTGCTGGTGCTGGTGCGGGTGCGGGTGCTGGTGCTGCTGGTGCTGGTGCTGGTGCTGGTGCTGGTGCTGGTGCTGGTGCTGGTGCGGGTGCGGGTGCTGGTGCTGCTGGTGCTGGTGCTGGTGCTGGTGCTGGTGCTGGTGCTGGTGCTGGTGCTGGTGCTGGTGCTGGTGCTGGTGCTGGTGCTGGTGCTGGTGCTGGTGCTTCTGCCTTGACTTGTCGCTTCTCTTCTTGTCCCATCTGCCCTTTGTTACCTCCCCTGTCTCGTGCGCGATACTTGATTTTATGTCTTTTCTGCTTGTCCTTTCCTCCTCCCCTCCGTCTCCCTCTTCTCCCTCTGCCTCTTCCCTTTCCCCTTCTTCCTCTTCCTCTTCCTCTCCCTCGTCTTCTTCCTCATCCTCGTCTTCTGCGCAGAACGAGGAGGGCCGGGCTGAGAGCAAGCGAGGGACGGTGAGTCGCCGCTGCAGGAGGGGAGGAGCTGACGAGAGGAGGGGCAGGGCTGCATGTTCGGACCTGACGTGACCAAGAAGTGGCTGGAGGAGAACGATCTCTCCCTCCTCGTGAGTCCGTTGAGCTTGTCAACTTTCTGCTGCTGCTGCTGCTGCTGCTGCTCCTCCTCCTCCTCCTCCTTTCCTCCTCCTTTCCTTCTTCTTTCCTTCGTCTTCGTCTTCGTCTTCGTCTTCTTCTTCTTCTTCTTCTTCTTCTTCTTCTTCTTCTTCTGCTGCTGCTGCTGCTGCTGCTTTTGCCCCTGGTCCTGCCCCTGGCTTTGCCCCTTCTCTTCCTTTTTCTTGTCCTCCTCCTCGCCGCTGACTTGATACAAATCCCCTTCCGTGTCCTCGTTGTTATGTCACTCCTTGTTCACTTGTTTCCCTCCTGTTATCTTCTTCCTCTGCCTCCTGGTCCTGCCTTCCTCTCGCTGCTTTCTCTTCCCCTTCCTCTTCCTCTTCCCCTTCCTCTTCCTCTGCGTCTGCCAATGATTCTTCCAGGTGCGTTCACACGAGATGAAGGAGGAGGGATACGAAGTGCAACACGACGGGAAGTGAGTGAAATGCATGGCGATGACGATGATGGAGATGATGGAGATGATGGAGATGATGATGATGATGATGATGATGATGATGATGATGATGATGATGATGATGATGATGATGATGATGATGATGATGATGATGATGATGATGGAGATGCAGATGCAGATGGAGATGATGATGATGATGGAGATGATGATGGAGATGATGATGATGATGATGATGATGATGATGATGGAGATGATGCAGGGTACAATTTTGTTGTCTTGTTTTCACTTTCATTGTTAGGTGTATCACGATTTTCTCCGCTCCCAACTATTGCGATCAGATGGGCAACCTCGGAGCTTTCATTCGCTTCGGACACGATTGCGAGGTCCTCCTGCTCCTCCTCTCTCTACTGCTATCCACGTCCCTTTCTTTCCAACCTCCTCCTCTTCCCTCCCTCCTCCTCTTTTTTGTTCTCACCGCAGCTTCTTTCCGCTGTTCCACTTTCGTTTGCTCAAATACCTATGACCTCTGCTGCTTCTCCCTCCCTCCCGTCCCTCCGCACTATACCTCCCTCCCTCTCCCTCCTCTCCCTCCCTTCTCTCCCTTCTCTCCCTCCCTCCTCTTCCTCCCTCTCTCCCCTCCCTCCTTTCTCTCCCTCCCTCTCCCTCTTCTCTTCTTTTCTCCGTTGGTCTCACATTCTCTTCAGCCTCGCTTCACGCAGTTTGCCGCAGCTCCCCATCCTCCCATGAAGCCGATGAAGTATGCGCCCGTGGGGATGATGCCAGGGTTTATGTAAACTCTTCCTCCTCCTCCTCTTCCTCTTCCTCCTGCTGTTCCCTCCTCCTTATCTTGATGTCCGAAACAATGACTATCACTATGACTTCCGCCATGAAAACTTCCCCATTGTGTTCACTGTTGAAAGCATCGTCATACATCGTCATCGTCATCGTCATAATGAGTTACAACAAAAAAGCAGCAGCAGCAGCACCACCAACAAGCACAACATCAGCAACAAACTCGCCGTCGCTATTCTCAACCTTACACCCATCAACATCATGCTTATCATCGCCATCTTTCATCGACCACCACTGCAACAGCAGCAGCAGATTGGAAAGTTTACAGCTAAGCTCTGCCCAATGGCTCCATCAATTTGATCTCATCGCTCATTTTGTAGCTTTCTTCTCTCTTTCTCCTCCTGCTCCTGCTCCTGCTCCTCCTCCTGCTCCTGCTCCTGCTCCTCCTCCCCGCCCCCTGCCTTCGCCTCACCTTGAGCAGCATTGAAAATCCATCCACATTGACATGGGAGAGTTGATTACAGCCCCGGGCATCCAACTGAACCAGGAGAGAGGAGAGAAGAGAGAGGAGGAGAGGAGAGAAGATGAGAGGAGGAGAGAGGAGATGAGAGGAGAGGAGAGAGGAGAGAGG
>NW_005434657.1:411318-448948 GCF_000315625.1 Guillardia theta CCMP2712
GGAGGAGGAGGAGGAGAACGGGCAGAAGCGAGAGCGAGAGGGAGGAGGGGGATATGGTATCATCATCACCACAAGCTTGAGGGTCCTCAAAGTCGGAGTTTGTCTCCCACCTACAGCACCGTCATCTCCCTTCAAGACTTCATCCTGCGCTCACCCCCCAGACAGGGCAGGCTGCGAAGGCGCAGGAACGAGCTGAACGAGCCCCTGATCTTGATGCTCGTCGCTCTGCCCGCTCCGTTAACTTCCCACAGGCAGCAGCCGCGATCAGGCAGTAAGTTTCACCGCTTGCAGTTTCTCAGCAGGGCCATGTTGAACTGGGGGAGGGCAGGGATGAGCGAGGAGGCGGACGGAGAGGAAAGGATGGGCGCTTGCCTTCTCGTGATCGCTTGTGATGTCTACGTTCTGCACATTCTCTGTAGCAGCCGCCCGTCATCGTCCATCAAACATTCCAGGTGCCTCTCACCTAGGATGTTCTGAATGACCTCCCTCCAGTTCCGACAGCAGAACGAGCAAATCTTGAAGCGCGATCATCAGTCGTAGCCTCTCATTCTCCTCCAACCCTCCCCTCCCCATCGCCTCCTCCTCTCCCTCGTCCTCAGAGCAGTACCAACAGGTCCGGAACACGAAAGTATGCGAGCAGTTTACAGAACAGATCGTAGGACAGCAGCTCGAACGGGCATACCCTGCCACACAGTCATGCCCAGTAGCGTGCAAGGCACTCCCCGGACCTCGACGATGGCACTTGTGAGGCGGGACCAGCAGCCTCCTCTTGCTCGTGGTGAGGGTTGGCGCTGCTAGAAGGGACGAGAGAGAATTTTCAACCTTGCGGGTTCTACTTCACAGATCGTACCTCGGCTCAATCGTCATCTCCATTAGGATGTTTGCAGCCCTTTCGACCTGACAGCAACCAAAGGTCGTCATGGCAACATCACCGCCAACTATCGACAAGAACAGCTGCAACTGCATCTCCATCGTCATCATCTCAACCATGATATCAACGCATCAAGACTCTAATCATCGTTCTGATTCTTCTCGTCTTCGTTCTCGAATATCACCATCTGGATTAGCAACAAGATGTACAACTTTATCCGCATCTTATCGTGGCCATCACGATCCTGATCATGATCGAACAAGATCTCGTCTCATGGCATTGCCCGCAACATTATTCCCACTCTCATCTACATCAAAAGCTTATCTCATTGCATCGCTCACATTCCATTCTGTTGACTGCAGAACTGAATTTAGGATGTCGACATCAACCGCTGTAGTCAATGTCAGAGCATGAGCAAGCATACTCAGCTTGATCAGCGCAGGTACATGGAAAGATCGCCGCCAAGTCTCTCAGGCATTCTGGACACGTCAGGTCAGTGCTCACGTCTGGCCGCAAGGAGAAATCGAAGTGGAGAATCAAAATCAGTGCATGTCCCGCAATTCATTGGAATGTGATTAACACACTGATCGGGTGCGCTCTGAAGATATCATCAAGACATCCAATAGCATCACACCTCAGCAGCCTCCTCCCTCTCACACCCAGCATGCCGTTCAGACCATCGAGACGGCATCGTTGCATCACCTTCGTTCACCTGCTCCCTGTCTCTGCCCCTCCTCGCCGCCTCCTCTTCATCTTTGAACTTGATTCGCTCCGTCCTAGCATGGCGGCCCATGTTCCCAGGATGCCGGGCCCGGTATCGTCGTGGCCAGTGACTGAGTAATGGTCTCCGAACCGGGCCGGGCCGCCGGGCCGGGCCGCCGGGGAAGTGTACAATCACCTTTGCGTTTTACTACTAATCGGTGCCGCTTTACTGCAAGAGTTCCGCGTGACCGATCACGAGGGCCATTTTTGCCAACAGGGGTCATATCCTATGAACTTCTGGGGGTGGGGGTTGGCGATCATGGTCTGCTGGTGTATGGGTCGCAAATGCAATTGGGGTACATAAAACCCAGTTATATAATCACCCACCCCTCCTCATGTGTGTGGAAGGTATTAATTACACCGGTGGCACCTTTACAATAGCTGTTTTAACACTGTAGGCTGACCCACCTATGGAATGATGACCCCTTGTCCGTAACCCTCCACTTACCCTACCCCCCATTTTTGGTTCATCTAGCCTCCACCCCTGCGGTCGCTTATGTAGCACGTATCCCATGTCGCAAATGAAGTCAGGTTTGCCGATCACCCCCACCCACTAGCAAGCAGTACCTCTACCCTCTCTTAATCTGAAAAGTACCTACCCTTCTCAGAATATCATCCCACCTCAGTGATGAATTACGGATCAACACCCCGTTTCTTCGTAAAAGGGACTGGCTACCCCCACCCCATGTTAGGAACCTTGCAAGGAACGAGTTGGGAAGGGGGTGGGGTCCAATGATAAGTCGCAATGAAAAAGTGGATCAACCGGGTGTACCACCCCCTCTTTTCACCCTCCCTAAAAATTGGAATCCCAATTTATTGGGTATTTTCAGTATACATAATGTATTTTCGTGATGATATTTCAAACTTTCATGCACTCATTCTGTGATACTCAACTTTCCCAAACAAAAACAAAAATAGTTTTAATATTTTTATGGTACCAAGATTTCTGAACATATTATACTATATCACTGAATAACATTTTTAAACTCGAACAGAATCCTGTACAATCCTGGGATCCCTGACTCTATAACTCTTCTGTACCAACTTGTTTTACCTCTTACAAGTTTCCTCCCTATCATCGGCTTTTAAAATTGTACCAGAATAACCAATTCTTAAAATCGTTTTTAAAACAGGAAAGGCGTCATGCCTTCCCCGCAGTCACAATTCTCCACCCCGATCAAGACTACCCCGACTACCCCAACCCCCTTGGGTACGTGGTACCCTACCCCCAGCACCAAAGCAATATCGTACCCACCCTTTCCTACCCGACCCAAGAGGGGAAATTGATCACCCGTACATCTGACCAATTTTAACCCCTCTTGAGGATATTTCTTCTGTACCCCACCACAGGATTTCCCCGAACTTCCTTCTAGACCCATCCTTTCTTGTGTCCACCCCCTTTGGAAGTACCCTACCAATGAGTTCCCTAATCATTACAGGATCATAGCACCCACAGAAGGACCCACCCTACATCGCTCAACCCTACCCCATAAACTCCAAGGACTACCCCAGTGCTGATGGTTGAGCCTCACCTTAGCTTTCTCTCCACCCCCACTGTTGTATTTTCATCTAGCAGAAGGGGGGTACTCACAACAGTCACAACGAGTAGTTCTCTACCCATTGTATTCCCAGTAAAAGTACGGGTCTATCAAGGCTTTTCACCATGAAATTGTACCCCTACCCCATGAACAAAGAGTGTTGTACCCACTCCGAGTACAAACTCACTACCCACCCTTCGTTACCCTACCCAGACCCATTCACTAAATTCTATGGACCCTACCCATACAGATCTCCCCAATCACCCCACCCTATCAAATCATGCACACCACCCCAACCCCCGTCACTGGACTGAACCTTCGTCCCATGGATCTTTATCCTCCTCTTTCGCACTGCCCCCCCGCCCTTCATGGCTCCGCACCCCTCCCCGACCTCCCCAGATGCTTCTACCCCCACCCCCAACACCCTCCGGACCATCTGCCTTCACTCCTCACCCTCTATCCTCTCCTGCCATCGACTCCCACCCCCTCCTCTTCTCTTCCACCCCCTTGTCTGGGTCGACAACCTCCTACCCCTACACCACGTCCTACCGCATCCTACCTCTCCATGTTCCACCCCGATGCTGCCAGCTAGCATGGATGACATCGACTTAGTTTTATAACCTGACTCCTTCCCTGCTCCCTCCAAACCACCTATCGCTGCTTCATTGCTCCTCTACACTTTTCATCCGCCTCTGAGCTCAATCCTAGTTGTCATTGTGGATTCATACAAGGTTCCCCGTCAGCGTCTTGCGTGTGCCATGCCATGCCATTGCACTGATGGCAGGAGAGACGCGTTGATGTCGAGAGAGGAATGAGTTTTCGACTTGAGCGCGAGTAGAAAGTAACAGGTCTAGCTGCTCAGTTTGTTGGACGACAGCATGATGCGATGCTTAGCTTTACCCTGTGCTGCGTCTTCTGACACGTTCTGTGATCTTCAGGTTCTCAGTCAAAACTCCCTCTCTGCCACACAGCCTAGCAAGAAGGAGCTTTGTTGCTGAACGGCCGAGTTCACTATGTGTGGATTCTTCAGAACGCCATTGCTGGTGGTGTCCGCTCTGTGCATCTCGGGCATCGATGCCTTCTCGCACACCGGGGCCTTCCACCAGGGGCTTGCGAGGTCAGATGCATGTCGCTGTGCGAGGCGTACGATGACGCGGATGCTTCAGGCCCACTCTGCGACGCGCCAGGTTGTCGACCTCGAGGCACGCTACCATGACGCAGACGGCTCCGAGCAACACCAGGTGAGCTCGTCGCCATGGCATGGGAAGGAGGGACTGATGGTGTGGACACAGGCCTCCTGTGGGACTCGTTGATCTCCTCACTAAGTACGCGTGGGGACAGCAGGATCCGGGCATCCCCCTGCCGATCAAAGCGATCCCTGGGCAGGTAGAGCGAGAGCGAGGAGGGTGACGGCGATGTAACGACCGCAACAGCCTCCCGAGCCAACCAACGCCGTGACAAAGGAGCACCTGGAGACGCTCTACCGCGACGGCGTCGTTCACATCCCGGGAGTGCTCGACGAGAAGTGGGTGGAGTACCTCCGAGCGGTGAGGCCCCGCCGATGGCTGCCCGGCGTCGACTGACTGACCTGCGTCATGACAGATCACAGACTGGCAGATCGAGAACCCGCACATCTGGGCTGTTCCAGGTAGATGCTGACGTCACCTCCTGGCGATGGATCGCATGCTGACCTGTTGGGCAGGCGTTGCCTCCGGCCTGTACGACTACATCCAGAGGTCCGCGTGGACGACCAACACAGGCATCTCCTCCTGCAACTTGTGATGCCGCTGGGCTGACGGTAGTTGGACAGGATTCGCTGATTTCTTGTACTATAGTCCTGTCGCTTCAGTGCTGGGAGAGGTAGAGGCGCTGCTCCCCCATGGCTCGTCGGCTGACTCCCTTGCAGATGGCCAAGTGCGGATGGTTCCCCGAGGGAGACAAGAGGTGAGATTCTCCCCTTGCTCCCCCCCAGTCCCCATGTGCTCTCCTCCTCATGCTCTTGCGCTCGCCCCTGTCCCTCCTGCTGACGCTCTCCCCAGGGGTTTCCACGAGATCCGCATCTCCACCGACCTCCTCATGGTCAACCCGAACAAGGGCTTCAAGTGGCACCAGGACAACCAGAACGGACCTCTGACCTCGGGCCATGGCGGCAAGCTCGACGCCCTTCGGTTCTGGGTGACCCTGGACGAGACGCCTCCTGACTACGGCGCTCCTGTCTACCTCCGCCGGTCCCATCTGAACGAGTACGTGGGCAAGGACGAGGTGTTTGTGAACCTGGAGGACGGGGATCTCCCTCAGTTCGCCGAGGACGTTGTGGAGTTCCGGCCGAAGCCCGGCGACATGCTTATCTGGCACCCTCGTTCGATCCATAAGGTCGACGGAGCTCCCAACGGAGACTGGGGAGGGCGCAAGCGTCGGGTGCTGGGAGGGACTGTGGCGATCGACGACGCCCAGTACCAGGGGAAGAAGAAGGCTCTCTTCTCCGACATGGGCAACCACAACCTCAAGCAGGGGGATCCGCTCAAGTCGCCTTTCTTCCCCATCATCTACCCGCAGTCCGACCCTTACGAGAGGGAGTTCCGCGCGCAGGGCAAGGTGCGAGCGTGAGGAGCGGCAGGGGAGCATCTGCTGACTGGCGAGCAGGTCGGAAGGTCGTTCGGAGGATTCACAAGAATGGTCAAGTCCTTGTTCACCACGGAGAACCTGACGCAGTTCAGCTCCTGGTCCAAGGTAGGAGGAGGAGGAGGAGGAGGAGGAGGAGGAGGAGTTGATGAGTGTCGAGCAGGTTGTGCAGAATGCGAAGAAGGTTGCCGAGGTCAACGAGCCCTTCCTGTGGGAGAAGCAGGCGAGAACGATCGTCAAGGTTCGTCCCCATGCTGCCTGCTCGGCTTGTTGCTCACTGAGGGGACAGGAGGAGTACTCCAAGGCGCTGGCAAGGCAAGGAGCTGCTCTTCAGAAGTTCGAGGAGCTTCTCGGAAGTGGGAAGTGAAAGGGAGGGGAAGGTAGAGGGAGCAAGTGAGAATGTTTTTGTGATTTAGGAGGAGAGGCGGCGGCGCGGGGAGAGGAGGGCAGGGACATGTTGGGGGGGGCCGTTTCCGAGACTGTGAGCATATAAAATAAAAAACAGCAAGACAAAGGAAAATAAGGAAGGAGGAGGAGGAGATAACATGGCTTGTCTTGATGTGCATAACTGGTCAGATTCTGAAACGAGGACTGCAGCAATGCAAAGAGAGGGAGGAGGAGGAGGAGGAGGATCAGCAAGTTGGAGGAGGGAGAGGAAGCACATCAGTGACAAGGACAGGAGACTCGAGTAAAAGTTCCTTCCGACATATCGCAGTAACGGAGCGAAGCGCACACGCGTTTCCATTTAGATTTACGTGTGACCTGAAAGCACTCGCTGCAATCTCTCTGACGATAACAGATGATGATGAGACGTGTGTCCTGATTGGCTCTGATGATGAATCCTCAGACGAGGAGCTATCGACCTCACGCAAGTGAGAGCAGGTAGCGCGCGTAAGGGGAGAGCGCGACGTCTCTGTCCGCTGCCGTCCTGACGAGCCTGAGTAGACGAACGTCCTCCTGCTGGCAGTACGTTGGCAACCGCTCTCTTGCAAGCTCCGATATGTCGAAAGACTGCAGGAGGATCTCTACCAAACAGTCCTCGACCTTGCGGTCCCGCTCTCGGAACCTGGACAGCAAGTCAGTGGGGAGGAGGAGCAGACCATCGGGTACCCCAGCAAGACTTGGCACGAGCCGTTGGCAAGGGTGTCGAGAGTCCTGAAAGGTCCTATGAGCCGTCGCATGCGAGAAGAGGCACGACTAGGAAGGAGAGGGGAGGGGAGGGAAGGGGAGGGGAGGGGAAGGGAAGAGAAGGAAACTTTCACAAGACATCGCCAGCAGGGCGGGCAGTCACACTTACCTTGTCAAGGGTCCGATGCTCTTCTCGCTGTAAACGCACTCGCTCGCTATAATGAAATCATATTCCTCATAATTGCCGGGCAAGCGCACTCCTGCTCCTGCTCCTGCTCCTGCTCCTGCTCCTGCTCCTGCTCCTGCTCCTGCTCCTGCTCCTCCTGATTCCTCAAACACCTCTGACATGGTATCCCCCCACCGCAGCGTCCTCAAGCACCACCGGCAGCCTCTGCTCGCGTTCTCGCTCAAGTTCATCTTGGCCAGCCGCAGGGCCTCACGAGAGACGTCGGTCGCTGTGACCTCCGCCCCTAGCAAGCAGGCGACCACCGACGGCACTCCCGTCCCCGCCCCAAGCTCGAGCACCCTCCTGCCCCGGAGGCTGGAGCACGAGTGTATGTCTACGAGAGACTCTGCCATCACCATAGCCACGTCCCACAGGCTACCTCCAGTCCCCGTGCTCTTTGGGTCCTCATAGCACATCACCCTGAGCGAGCAGACTGAGCTGCCTGCCTGCCCCCCTGCAGCCTCCATCCCTCCTCCCCTGTGTAGCACGATCTCTCTCCTGCTCAGCGCGCTTGCTCCTTGCGGGTGCCCCGCTCCCCCCTCCCCCCCGAAGTCGAAGACGATGCAAGGCGACACCAGCTCCATGATCAGCCCTCCTCCAGGGTTCTGCGTGCCCCCGGCCTCCTCCTCCCCTCCCTCCCCGGCTCGCACGTCGGTCACGGTGAACAGGAGCCTGTACCCCTCCCGCGGCCTCACCCGGGCGCTTCCGGTTACCTGAAGCCGCACCCAGCCCCTGAAGCATCCTCCTCCGTCGAAGTGAGGGTCGTGCATCTGTTCCTTGTCGTCTCGGTCTGCCAGCAACTGGACCTGCATGTGGCTCGTCTTGACCTGAGGCCTTCGGAGGCCGTTCGCTTCCACCCTGCCAAGAAGTCAACTCGCCCTCCAGTCAACCAGCCTCCACCCACATGACACTGAGAACGTACTGCTCCAGCTCTCTCCGGGCACGAGCTCTCCTGCTCTCGCCCTGACCTTCGAGCTCGTTCACGACCTGCTCGTATCCTCCCGTCACTTCCTCCTCCCTCCCTCCCTCCTCCACTTACGCTCTCTCCGAAGTCCGTCACGAGCTGAAGCGAGATCTGCCGTGCTACCCCCACGTGCAGGACCTTGGGAGGAGCATCCAGGAAGGAGATGCGCCAGTTTCGGCATGTCCAGCAGTCTGCCCGCGAGGGGGAGGAGGAGAGAGGTTGAGCTTCGACCTGAGCCATGTTGGAGGCGAGCGGAGCGGAGCTCCCGCTGCTGTCACAGCGTCCCCTCCGCTCCGCTGCTGTCACAGCGTCCCTCCTCTCATGCCCTCTTCTCGTCCTCCTCCTCCTGTTCCCTCTTCTCCTTCTCCTCTATCCTCTTCTTTCTTCTCTCCTCCTCTTTCTCCTTCCTCCCTCCGCCTCCTCCTCCTTTCGCCCCCTGTGTTCGCTTCCCATTCCCCGACACAGCCCTCGTCCCCGCTCAACAGGGGGGCGAATCGTGTCTGGAATCGTGTCAATATCTGTCGATATGAAACAATGGAGGGAGGAGGAGGACGTGGAGGACGTGGAGGACGTGGAGGACGTGGAGGACGTGGAGGACGTGGAGGACGTGGAGGGAGGAGAAGCAGAGGGAGAGAGGAAGGCAGGCAGGGAGGCAGCGGGATAGCAGGGCAGGCTTAGAGGAGGAGGGAAGGGAGGAGGAAGAGGATCCCCATTGAGGAGACGTAGCAGGTGAGCTTGACAAGAGGCGGGTGAGTACGAGAGTGAAGAGGCGTTCGTCTGATGAACATGAGCACATGCGGATCTTGATGAGTACAAGAGTGCACAAGCGCGAAGAGCTTGTCATGATTTGTGTCGGCAGGTCATGGAGGGCGACTTTAGGGCTGTCGAGGACGACGGGTGGGGGCCTTACGGTCGTGAAACTTCTCTTGTGCACCCACGTCCTCCTCACGAGCTCCTCGTCTTGCAGGTTACAGCATCTTGTACAAGCATCAGATCAGGTGTTGGAGGAGGAGGATGTGAACGAGTGGAACGAGCGCCTGACATGCAGCCAGCCTCCTGTCATCCATCGCCCTCTGCTCCCTCCTCTCCACCAGCTACGTGGCATCCCTCTACCTCTGGCGGGTCTGCTGGACTGGCCGGGGAGCCTCGTGACGTCTGCATGCTCAGGATGCGCTGAAGATTCCCCGCAACCACCCGACCTCGATCCGCCAGAGGATCGTCAGGTGGGGACGAGTAGGAGGAGCTGGCGTGCGAGTCTGACGGAGCTGTCAAGTGTCTCCGTCGTCGCCCTCCTCTCCCCCGCTGTTGTCTGCTGCTTCCTCGATGGAGGTCAAGGTGGACTGCTGACGTCTCGACACCTGAAGAGTTTCATCGCCCAGGGAACTGCAACATGGACAAGATCTTGAGGGTAGTCGGCCTCAAGAACGACGATGGTTTCTCGCTTGTATGTAGATTTTACCCTGTGCCTTCGCCTTGCAGTCGCTCTGATGATTGCTTCTCCCTCCTCCCTCCTCCCCTCCCCCCTCTGCTCTCTTCACTTCTCCTTTTTCTCCTTCTCCCTTCTCTGCTTTTCTCTCCTCCGTTGTCTGCTTTTGTTTCCATCTCCTTCCTCCTCCCTCCCTCATCCGCCCCCTCCTCCATCTCCTCCATCAGATCGCATGGCGTCCAGTCCTCCTCATCGTCTCCTTGTTCTTCGGGCCTCTGGTGTGCTGACGTCCTCCTTCCCACCCTGCCCTGACGCAGAGACAACCAGGTCCTCAACCTGACGGACCTGCTCCTCCACAGCTCCTGGAGGTGTTTCAGTGCTGGTGGGATGCGAACAGGGTGACGGATGCTGAACAGAGAAGAGCTCTCATCGTTCTCCTGGACCATGCCGGTCACCCAGGTCAGCCCTCCCTCCCTCCTCCCTCCCCACCTCCCTCCCTCCCTCCCTCCCTCCTCCCTCCTCCCTCCCTCCCTTCCCTCCCTCCCTCCCTCCCTCTCTCCCTCCCTCCCCTGCTTCCCTCCCTCCCTCCTCATCCCTGTCTTGTTGCAGGTCAGGAATCTCATCGTTGGCCCAGTCACAGAGGAGATCGTCTTTCGTTCCTGCATGCTCCCGCTCCTCCTCGTAAGGGACCTCACGTGTTTCCCCTCCCTTCCTGACGGAGATGCAGGAGGCAGGGATGAAACCTGGCCTTGCAATCTTCATCTGCCCCTTGTTCTTCGGTGAGCGTCACGTTGCGATCGGGAACGGCCTGCCATGACGTCGAGCACGCCAGGATCAGCGCATGTTCACCATGGGTATCAGCTAATGCTGGAGGGCCACATGAAGAAGTGAATTAGCTCAATGATGTCATGGCAGTGTTTCCTCTGACTTGTGTTCTCAAGGAACGTCGCCATCATCGTCATCTTTCAGGTCCGTCAATCCCTGCCCATGAGAGGCTGACCCGCCGCGTGTCGAAAGTTCTGCTTCACCACAGTCTTTGGGGCCTTCGTTTCCTACGTGTTCCTGCGCACGGGACAGCTCCTAACCATTATCTTGTGTGTCGACTCGTCTCAACTCTACAAGGCTCCCTCACTCGTTCTTGCTCAGGATACACTCGTTCTGCAACATGATGGGCTTTCCCGCCTTCAGCGAGATGTTCTCTCATGCTTATCGATGGGTAAGGGAGGAGGAGAAGGAGAGGGAAGGAGAGGAGGAGGAGGGGGGGAGGGGGAAGGGAGGAGTAAGGAAGGTAGGACGGGAAGGAAAGGAGGACGGCGGGAAGGGGAAGGGAAGGGAGGGAGGGAGGGAGGGAGGGAGGGAGGGAGGGAGGGAGGGAGGGAGGGATGGATGTTTCGATTTGGACGTCGCTCTGACTTCCTATCAGCTCATCTGCCCCTGTCTCGTCGTTGGTCTCTTCGTCTTTATCAGAATGTTTGGTTCATGGACCATCTGAGCCCATCGACAGAGCTACACTCCTCCTGTACATGTAAATTCTCAACATGATTCTCTGGCGCAGTTCTGGATACATGACACATGTAGAAGTAAAAACCACAAGACACCGAGGGGCCTTTCCCTTAACACACATGTATGCGATGCACTTTAATCCTCTCTTTGAATATATTTTATAGCAAGTTTCACCTATACAAGGCAAGCAGCGTCTGCCTGCTGGCACGTCAAGAGAAATCCGCGAGGGCCCGTCGGTCTGGATTTACGCTGAACCCAAACAAAGATGCGAGATAACCACAGCCTCAACAAAACGAGCAAAATCTGCAGCGCACGTTGAGCAAAGGACGAATCAAGGCAGGACTGAGGATTCACCTCTTAACGACGAGGAGCTCCGCGTCCGCGTCCACGTCCTCTTCCTCTTCCACGTCCTCCACGTCCCTGTCCTGGAGCGGAGGCCTGCGGGTTGTGAGTTGAGGTCACACCAAGGAACCTCGCCATCACCTTTCCCATCTTGTGCTTCGGCGCGTCCTCGACGAGCAGAGTGTCGAGGTTGAGGTTGTCAGGCAGCAGGTAGTAGCGGATGTTGCTGCCACGGATGGAGAGCTGCTCGAGAGGGACAGGGGTCTTGTTCCTCATTGTTAATTTTACAGCTTTAAGATGCGTGTTCATCGCCATGTCAATACCTAGACGAAAACAAGAGGTCAGGGCTGGACATCAGGGCATGACGATCGTACCAACGATGGTTCCATGAACAACAGAACCATTCTTCAACTCGATCGTCACCGTTTCGTTATTTAGCTTCATCAAGAAACGAACGAGCTTCATCTGTTCAGAACGAAATCAGTTTCCCACATCGAGATGCTAGTCACGGCACAGACATGGCCAAGAAAATTCCCCAGCAATTCTCATAGCTCGCAAATGATACAGAGAAAGATAGATATGTCATGCAGCAACGCTCAATGTTATTAGCGAGTTCTCTCGATGCAATCGGGTGAACAAAAAAACTCGTCTGCTCTTCAATCATAAGAGGATCATAGCTCTGATTGGCAGTCACAAGCAAACAATCTGAACGCTAAGTACTCCATGTTCAGTTCAACTTCACTGAGATTCAAGAAAAGTCTCCATTCTTTCCAACACCGTCATCATCACAGATACCAACGGTCATCTAAGATTTCAGGTACATGTTCAACTAATCCGCCCAAAGCAATAATGGTACAAATATGATGTCGTCTCCTTCTAGCAAGGATTCAATTCGTTCCCTATGACACAAATCTTTCTCCTCGCTTAATCACGCTGACTTGATATCTCTCCATCTCAGCTTCACTGAAACTCCTAGTCGTTGAAAAATTTGTCTCCCCTCATTAATTACCAACACATCTTAGTGTTCTTCACTCTCCCAACTTAAACCTCTCTTGGTACTAGCACTCCTCGCATTGCTCCTCCATTCGACACGCATACAAGATCCATCCATCTACGTCCCAAGGTAAACGTGTGGAATCCTTTGATCTCTTTGCATCTTGCTCTTCAGCTGCTGCTGCATCTGGCTGTTCGGATCAATCTATACTCGTTGGTCTCAGACTCTCGCTCTGTCTAGCTTCCATCTATACACAAGAAACCATGAAATCCTCCATTCGCTCCTGATCCTGCTCCTGATCCTGCTCTGAACTCAAGGATCTTCTGACGCTGCATGGTATACTGCTCTATTCCTTTCAACCACAACTCAAACGTACCATGCTAGATTACATACATCTCTGAACACTCTTCTGATCTCCTCCCTCGCTCCCTTATTTCCGCTCTGAATCATATCAAACCCCCTCCTGCTGTCCCTTCCCCTCCCTTCTTGCCACTGTTCCACCTTCTCTCTCCCTCTCCTCCCCCACAACTCGAACATCTCCTCAGGCCATGCCACCTCATCCACCTATCCCTTCCTCTCCCTCCCTCCCTCTCCCTCCCTCTCCCTCCTCCTGCCCGTCCCCCTCCTCCTCTTCTGTTCCTCCCGCCATCGCGCGGCAGAGGATCTGCCTCGTGCCTGCAACCGTTACATTTCCAACTGTCCGTTACATCTTACCAGCCGTTGTGGCACCGGGGCCCGGGCGCGGCCCGGCCCGGCCGTCACGCGGCTACGGTGAAAATTAAGGTGTAACGGTCACGGTTACAAGTTGGTGGCTGAAGAGACGGTCGAGATGGCCCAGAGAGGAAGTGGAGGAGCGCAGGGTAGGGACGGAGAGGAGAGAGAAGCCGATGACGAGAGATGGAAGACGATGGCTAGATTGTGTTAGGAGCGAGGGGGAGCGAGGAGGAGCGAGGAGGAGCGAGGAGGAGCGAGGAGGAGCATGTTGAGCAGTGCGTGTTTGTCCTCTGTGGCCTCCAGGAGTTTTCACTATCGTTGACCTGTTCCTTTGTTCCATCAGGAGATCATGAGGATCAAGAGCCACGACCAGGTACGGGAGACTTGTCGTCCTGGAAGAATGCTGTAGAGGAGTAAGTGTTTCTCACACAGGCTATGAAGGCCATCGCCTTCATCTGTATGCTTGTTGCAATGGCAGCGTGCTTTGCTGCCATGATGCAGGTAACCCCTTGCGTTTGTTCATCAGAGAAGAATGCCGCTGATCAGAGGTACATCTTTCAGGGCTCCCATGTCGGAGAGCTTGCGCAGGTGGTTTGTACTTAGACTCGAAACACCACCTGAAGTGATGCAGACTAAGGCAAAGTCGTCCAAGAAGGCAAAGCCTAGCTTCTATGGAGTCTCGCACGTGAAGACGTGGGGCAAGGTAAAGACATGGAATCAACTACTTCATCATGAAATACTCGATTTACATCCTCCTCCCTTCGGTAGACTGGTTGGCTGTGTAATCCATTGTGAACAGGTTTACGAGCCAGTTCTACAGAAGCTCCCCAGAAGCGCGAGTCAGATTTCTTATCCTCTCAAGTGAGCCAATACTCTCCCACTCTATCAACAGCTTTATTTGGACACCTGGAGGCAGAGCAACTCACGGTTCCTCCAGAGGTGCCGCAGCGGAGGAGTTTGCATCCATTCACAAGGAGGCCAAGAGACTGGAGGTGCCGACGATTGATTCCAACTTGCAGCAATTGACACTGAGTGCAAAGAATGTTTATGATCCAGCGACGGACAGAAATCCTTCCAAGAATATGCCCAAGGTAGACGACGATACTTGGCCAGCAGAGCAAGACACTGACTGTTCCCAGCACACCGGTGTGCAGAAAGACGACAAGTGGTGGTCCTTCGAATCTTATCATGGATCTGCTGCTCATGTAAGGCGACGAGAGGAGAGGATTCGTTGTGGTGCTGGCGGTGCTCATGGTGATGGGGTGAAGCTGTCGTGGTGCCCCAGTGCGCGTGCGACTGAGTCATGGCGTTGATGATGTAACGATGGGATTGAGAGGGAGGATGGGGAAAGCAGAGCAGGGCAGGAGAGGAGCAGAGGAGCAGGCGAAGGGAAGCGGTTTCTTCATGACCTGATTTTTTGAAAGGGCGGAGACTCGTGGTGGCAGCACGATCACACTAATCGCGGATACTAGACGTCATGGTAACTTGGGCCCTAGGCAACTTGAACTCTCTTACCCGCAGCCTACCGTTCTTACCTGCAAATCTTCCTGCAAGTTGACTTGTTATAGAGATTGTGATATTATTCTGCCGTGACTTGACTCCATAGTAGCCATCCTTTCACTTTGCAACTCGTCAAGTTCAAGCCCTTCAGTCCGGTGACCGACTCAGATTCCGCCTCACCATGGCAAGCTCAACTAGGGCGGCCCGGTTGAACCGGCTGGCCGCCCGGCAGTGTGACTCGTGACGGACCGTCGACGGGGGGGGGGCCGGGGGGCGCCGGCCCCGCCCCTGTCCGACGGCTGCCGCGGAGTGTACCCGGCCCGGGCCCTGGCAGCGCCCGGACCGTCCGGCGGACCCCGCCTCGTCGGCCGACGACTCAGTCACCGGGCCGCCCCGGGCTGTGCCATTGGGACTCAGCCTGACTGAGTCGGACCAGTGACTTCGGGCAGGCAGGCTATTTGTAGCGGGTTTCAAGCCCAAGGGGTGGGGTAGTTGACTCATCTGCTCAGCCACCGGTCATGATATCCACTACGACATTTATTGAGAAGCCTAGGGGTAGTGGGCAAAGAGATCGGGTCCATCAGGAAGGTGGGGTGGGGTGGGGTGAAATTGAGGACTACCAAGTTTGACATGATTTGTCTTTTTGGCTTACATTTGAAAAATAATAGGTCAATTTCAGAGCGCACTTCCAATCTCATTGCCACGCGGCAATGGAGGCCGTGCCGGTCGGAGACTCCTCATGCGTTCGCTTCGACGTGACGCTGGAGGGGAACCTTGCTGAGGTGAGGAGGCAGAAGGAGGAAGATGAAGATGGGGGCATGGTTGGGTGGGAGGAGGAGGCGAGGAGGAGGAGGTCGTGTACACCTAGACATGCGGAGAGGGAAAAGAGGTCTCGACTCTTTGCCTTTCACGCTTGGGCAGAGGCCCTTTTCATGCTCGCCGCAGCCATGATTTGAGAACTCCATTTTATTCAGTAGTGTCCTTGCTCTCCGCTGCCTATGTGAAGTGCTCAATCATAGTTGGCCCATGCATCGATCTTTTCTTGGGTACATGTATAGGATTCTCTATTTGCGGTGGAGGGTCTTTGTGGCCCATCACACTTGAGATTAACATCTGCAGCTGGCTGATCCGTTTTGATGGCAGGAAATCGTGCAGGCGGTTCCTGCTCATGCATACATTCTGATCGCAGACGAGAATGTGTTCGCCCTTTACGGCGAAAAATTCATCCAGAAGTTCAGCAAGACTGGCAAAACTCTTCATGTCAAAGTTCTTCCCTCTGGAGAGACAACCAAGGACAGGAAAGTGAAGGAAGAAGTCGAAGACTACATGCTCGAGGTGACTTCGAACGGCAGAGGCGATGAATCTTGTGGGCTTCTAACGACCAGCGCTGCAGATGAAGATGAACCGAGATTCGTGCTGCATTGCGATGGGAGGAGGCGTCATCGGCGATCTCACTGGTTTGCTCCCTCCACTCCTTGAGGAACAAGGGGCTCATGCTCGTCCAGGCTACATCGCAGCTACTTACATGCGAGGAGTTCCTTTCGTGCAGATCCCAACGACCTTGCTTGCCATGGTTGACGCGTCCGTCGGCGGCAAGACGGTGAGGTCTCAACGAGTTGCCTCTCTCTCGTTCATTCTTACTCAGGCCGTCAACACACCGATGGGCAAGAACCTGATCGGAGCCTTCCATCAGCCTGTGGTGGGTACCTCCTCCTCCTCCTCCTCCTCCTCCTCCTCATGCAGTCCCGCCTCTCTCTCCTGCTGGTACTGCATCCGCCTCCTATTCTCATCACTTCTTCCTCTCGTCTTGAGTACTCTTCTCCTCCTCTTCGCCCTGAGTCCTCCTTTCCTTGTTCCTCGGTCTGTTTCCAGGCTTGCCTGCACGTGGATGAAAAGTATTCTTTCAGGTTGTTTACATGGACATGGCGTTTTTGGATGGTTTCAGCAAACGCGATCCCAAGAGAGCAGAAAGAGAGTTCCGTGCAGGTGAAGAGAAGCTTGTTCGAACGGAGAGGAGGAATGGGCGGGCGAGCGAGCAAGCGGAAAAATAGGAGAGAGGGATGATTGATTTCCATGCCAGGCATTGCTGAGATCATCAAGACCGGAGCGATCTGGGACGCCTCCTTGTTTGAAGTTTGCGAGCAGAAAGTTGAGCTGATTCAGAGCCGCGATCATGCCGTTCTTAACGAGATTGTTCGACGATCTGTCGCCATCAAGGCTGAGGTTGTTACCCTCGACCCCAAAGAAGGCGGTCTTCGCGCGATCTTGAACTGGGGACATACTGTTGGACATGCGGGTGAGTTGAGAAGAAAGAGATGAAGCAAGACAGGGATGAGGGAGATAGTTGCGGTGGGAATCGTGTTGGTGATGGCAATGAAGATGTGGAGGAAGAGGCATGTGATCAAGAAAACAATGAGCCATGCGGGTTTCGCTCTCTCATCATCGTACTTGCAGTCGAGGGTCTCTGCGGCATGGCGGATTACTCCGATGGGCTGCTTCACGGCGAGTGCGTGGCGATCGGGATGGTGTTGGAGAGCAACCTTGCTCGAGCGATGGGCCTGCTACATGTGATGCTTTCTGCTCCCGCTCCTCCTCCCTCCTCCTCTATCCTCCACTCTTCACTCTCTCTCTCGCGCTCCTTCTCTATCCTCCCTGTCATCTTCCATCTTCCTCCATGAGCTTTTCATTGTTCAACGTTGCCGTTACTGACTGTGATGGGACAGTCCTCTGCCGTTGGCCGCATCATCAGGTGCATTCAAGCTTACAACCTCCCTATCAAGATCCCCGAGGCTCTTCACATCGACGACATCATGAAGAAGATGATGGGCGACAAGAAGAACACTGGAGGCAAGCTCAAGTGCGTTCTCTTGGACAGGATCGGCCATTGTTACGAGCCCAAGGCAAGCATGGTGAGATCGTCACTTCTGTCCTCCTCCTGCTAATCCTACTTCCCACCTCCTTACCCCTGCCCTGCTCCGTCTTCCTCCCTCTCCCTCTCTCCCCCCCTCTCTCCCTCTTCCTCGCCCTCTCCCTCACGCAAGATCCACAGGTGGATGTGGAGCTAGTCAGGATGGTTTGCTCCCCCAACATCTCTCCGGTCCCGTCAGGCCCTCTCTCCGGCACAGTTCGTGTCCCTGGCTCCAAGTCTGTCTCCAATCGCGTCCTTCCGCTCGCTGTCATGGGACGAGGAGACTGCAGGATCAAGGGCCTCCTGCACTCCGACGACACCCAGCGCTGCATGGAAGCCTTGTGCCTCCTCCATCCTCAAGGTTCCTCCTGATCTCCTGCTGACCTCCTGCTGTCCCATCCTCCTCCCTTACCCGCTGCCGCCTTCCATCCCTCCATCATCCTTCCCCTATCTCTCTTTTTTTTCCCTTCCACTCCCTCTCCTCCTCTCGCTCCCATCTCCCGTCTCCCCTGTCATCGTGCGCTGTCTTGCTTACAGCCTCACTCTCTGCTTCAGGTGAGGCTGCCTTCGAGTGGGAGGAAGGAGGAGAGGTTCTTCGCGTTTCCGGAACCAACGGCAACCTTCGTGTGCCAAAGCAGGTAGCAAGGAAGAGGGGGGGGGCGGCAAGGAACGAGGAGATGATGAGTAGGACATGGTCAGGGTTTGATGGGATGCTTTAGGAACTTTATCTTGGAAACTCTGGAACAAGCGCGAGATTCTTGAGTGGAGTTGCAACGGTCATCAAGGAGGAGGGAGGATCCGTCGTGGTAACATTCGCTCCTGCTACTTTCCTTTCCTTCATACCTGCCTCCTCCTTCATGTCCGTCCTCCCCCCATCCTTCGAGCTCAGTTCGCCGTCCTCCTCCTCCTCCTTCTCCCCTCCTGCTTTTCCTTGCATTGATTGGTTTCCGAGCAGATCACGGGGAACAAGAGGATGAAGCAGAGGCCCATCAAGGATATGGTCGACGCGCTCGTCAAGTTTGGCTGCACCATCGAGTGAGGCTCTTGCTCCTGCTTCTTCTCCTCCTGTGCCTTCCCCAACCTGCCCACTCTCCATCCCTTCTCGTCCTTCTTATGAGACCCCGCCCCCACCCTCTCCCCAGCACACACGCGCAACACAGCGCCCCTCCCTGTGCCCTTCCTCCTTCCCATCCTCCTCCTCTTCTTCATTCATCTACTTCTCCCTCCTCCCATCACTCCCTCCCCATCCTCAATCTTCCAGCTTCCAAGCTACTGTTCTCCCTCCCCTGCTCCCCCCCCTCTCACGCACACACACCTCCACTCTTCACAGCTCTTCCTTGGCTCCTTGTCTGACAGTCCGCAGGTACCTCGAGGGGGAGGGCTGCCCACCCATCAAGATCGTCTCTAAGGGTCTCAACGGAGGCACAATCACAATGTCTGCTCAGATCAGCAGCCAGTACGTGTCAGGCATCCTCCTCGCCGCTCCTCTTGCCCAGGTGCTCCCATCTGTCCTCCTCCCTCACCTTTCGTCTCCCCCTTCCCCTCTCTCCCTTCCAAACTTCTACCCGCTCCTTCGTTGTTCCGTCTAACTTCTCGTTCTTGTTCCTCATGCTCGGACCCTGACGGTGTAGCACAGGGCGACCTAACGCTCCAGCTTGAGGAGGACAAGCCGATCTCTGAGCCCTACGTGGACATGACGGTGGGGATGATGAGGGAGTTCGGCGTTCAGGTCCAGAAGCCCAGCAGCAACAGCTACCTCATCCCCAGCAGCGGCTACACCAACCCTCCTGTCTACGAGGTCGAGGCTGACGCCTCGGCTGCTACCTATCCCCTCGCCATCGCCGCCATCACCGGGGGCCGAGTGACGTGCGAGGCTGTCGGGGCAGGGAGCGTGCAAGGAGACGCCAACTTCTGCCACCTCCTCGCCAAGATGGGCTGCAAAGTCGAACAGACGCCCAGCAGCACCACGGTAGAGGGCCCTCCAGCTGGGCAGCTGATGGGGCTCGGGGAGATTGACATGGAGTCGATGACGGATGCGTTCATGACGGCGGCGGTGCTGGCGGCGGTGGCGAAGGGGAAGACGATGATCCGCGGGGTGGCGAACCAGCGAGTGAAGGAGTGCAACAGGATCCTGGTGATGGTGGAGGAGCTAGGCAAGTGCGGGGTTGTGTGCCGTGAGCTGAGCGATGGGATCGAGATCGAGGGAGCAGGGGGAGTCGAGGGCCTTAGAGGCGCGACGATCCTCTGCCATGACGACCACCGCATCGCCATGTCGTTCGGCGTGCTGGGCTGCCTCCTGCCCGGGCTGATCATCACAGAGAAGGAGTGCGTGGAGAAGACCTACCCCGAGTTCTGGGACCACCTCCGTCTCAAGCTGCGAGCCCAGCTGATGAGCGCAGACTCGCACATCCACCTGGAGGGGTCGAAGGCGACCGACCCTCACTGCATCCTCATCGGGATGCGCGGGGCGGGCAAGACGACGATGGGGAAGGAGCTGGCAAGGAGGACGAAGAGGGAGTTCGTCGACATGGACGACGTGGCGGTTGCAGAGATTGGGATGCAGATCATTGACTTCGTGCACGCCAACGGGTGGCCCAAGTTCCGGGAGCTGGAGGCGGCGCTGCTGAAGCGGGTGCTGCAGGAGAAGAAGAGGGGATGCATCATAGCGTGCGGGGGAGGGATCGTGGAGACTGAGGAGTGCAGGGAGGGGCTCAAGGCCGCGGCGCAGGCAGGACACATGGTGGTGCACATGATGAGGGATATCCGAGAGATTGAGGAGCTCCTGACCTCGGATCCCTCCCGCCCCAAGTTGCCAGAGCCTCCCGCGGTCGCCTGGACCAGGAGGGAGCCGCTGTACAAGCAGTGCAGCACCCATGAGTTCCTGATCCTGTCGGCTGCGGAGGAGGGAGAGGCGGCACATGAAGAGCTCTTCTCCCTTGTCGACCGGTTCCTCCGCTCTCAGCTTGCTCCCGTTGTGGAGGACTCCATCACGATCTCCCTGACCTACCCGGACATGAAGGAGGCTTCTTCCTACATCCCCGAGATCGAACGAGGAGCCGATGTCCTTGAGTTCCGCGTCGACCTCCTCAGCGACTGTTCCCTCCTCAACGCTCGGCTCCAGCACGCGATCCTGCGCAGGGTTGCCACCCTCCCCATCCTCTGGACGGTTCGTTCGGTCAGCCAGGGAGGGAAGTTTGCGGGCTCCGAGGAGGAGATGCTTGCTCTACTCCAGCTGGGCCTGCGCCTGGGCTGCGAGTTCGTGGACGTGGAGAGCTGCTGGTCAACGGCGATGTGCAAGGCAGTGGTGGACAAGAAGGGGAGCTCGAGGGTAGTCGCCTCCTTCCACGACTTCTCGGAGCGCGCGTACACGGCGGAAGAGCTGGAGAAGCTCTTCCTCCGCCTGCGCATGCAGGGGGGAGCAGACGTGGTCAAGGTTGCCATCCGCACGACGAAGGCGACACAGGTAGCGGACATGCAGCATGCGATCAATCGGTTCCGCGCGCGCAGCTCACTGCCAGCCGTCGGGCTCTGCATGGGAGAGGAGGGGAAGCTCTCTCGGGTTCTCAACAAGTTCCTCACCTTCAGCACTCACCCGCTCCTCCCCGGCACAGCCGCTCCTGGTCAGCTAGTGGCTGAGGACATCCGGCGGCTCAAGGTGGAGCTGGGGCTGCTCCCTGCCACCTGCTCCTTCTTCCTCTTCGGCTCCCCGATCGCCAAGAGCGCCTCCCCAGCCATGCACAACGCCGCCTTCGCCGCCTGCGGGCTCAAGGGATGGAGCTACGAGCGTTGCGAGACGGCAGACGTTTCGGTGGCGCTGGAGACGATCTCTTCCGCCTCCTTCGGCGGAGGCTCCGTGACGATCCCGCTCAAGGAGGAGCTCCTGCCGCACATGCACATCCTGACCGACTCGGCACGGAGGATCGGAGCCGTCAACACCATCACCGTGAAGAGAGGAGGGGACGGGTCTCGCATCCTCATCGGCGACAACACCGACTGGGTAGCCATCCACCGACTGGTGCAGGATCGGCTCAACATGAGGAGGCTGGCGCAAGGAGGCGAGCCCCGAGTGCTGCTGGTGGGGGCGGGAGGGACCGCAAGGGCCGCCATGTACGCGCTGAAGAAGCTGCGGGGGATCACGGGCCCCGTCCTCGTCTACAACAGGACAAAGTCGCGCGCAGAAGCGCTGGCCGCGGAGTTCGGAGCTGAGGTGGTGGAGGACCTCAGCTCGGTGACGCAGCTGGGGGTCATCGTGAGCACCATCCCCCCCGACGGGCATGCCGTCATCCCCGAGACGCTCTTGCAGGCAAGGCCGATCATGCTTGATGCGTCCTACCTACCCGGGGGGACGTCGCTGAGCCAGCGCGCGGCTGCCGCCGGCTGCGACCTGATCATCGGGCCACACATGCTGTTTGAGCAGGCTACGTACCAGAGCGAGAGGTGGACGGGGAGGAAGGCGAGGAGGAGCGTTATGGCCAAGGCCATCTGCTCTCACTTTGGAGCAGAGAGCGGGTTGCAGGCGCTGCTGGCTCATGAGATGAAGGGACAGTGAGGGGAGGAGGAGGAGGAGGAGGAGGAGGAGGAGGATTGAGTGAAATGACATTGAGAACAACTGGAATTGATTGAAAATGGATGAAAATTCTTGTGTGAACATCGAGGGGTCATCTTTTCATCGTAACTTCTATCTTTTCATTCAACAATGCTGTACAACGCTGCTGTGGAACAACGCTGCTGTGGAGGGAGCTTGAAGATGGCAGTTTACCTCTCAACACTCCTCATGCTCGTCGTCTGAATGTTTTTGCGTCGTCGTCGGTCGTCATCATCATCATCATCATCGTCGTCATCATCATCATCATCATCGTTGTTGTCGTTGTCGTTGTCCTCATCATCATCATCATCATCATCATCATCATCATCATCATCATCATCATCATCATCATCATCATCATCATCATCATCATCATCATCATCATCATCATCAACGTCATCATCATCATCTTGCAAACAACATCGTCAAAGTCGACATCATCATCACACTCATCATGTCTGGCAACAAATTTCGCCCCGCAGCTATCAGCACGACTTTGCCGTCAACGTAGCCGATCTGACCATCGTCGACCAGCCCCCAACACTTGATCATGTTCTTGCCCGTCTCGTCGTCCTGTTCAGTTGTCAGGACAAAAAGGAAGAAAGGCAAAGAAGGAGGGCAGGAGGAGCAGGAGCAGGAGCAGGAGCAGGAGCAGGAGGAGCAGTAGGAGCAGGAGGAGCAGTAGGAGCAGGAGCAGGAGGAGCAGTAGGAGGAGCAGGAGCAGGAGCAGAAGCAGGGGCAGGAGCAGGTGATGAGAACCAAAAAGAGCATAATCAACGAAATGAGGTGGGAATAGGTCGAAGAGGAGGAGGAAACGATGGGTGAGGAGGAAGAAAAAGAGGATGGTGGAGGAGAAGGACAGCAAATGGAGGAAGAGCAGCAGCAACAGCATGAAAACGTGGGATTCCAAAGAGCGGGGAGGAGCGGGGAGAACAGTTTCTCCATGTCTCACCCTAGAGATGGCGCAGGTATGGTATCCTCCCGCTGACATCAGACTCCATTGCAAGTTCTCGCAGATCGCCGTTCGCTTCCAGGCCGAGCAAGTTTCAGTTCCGATCTTACCACATGGACGGAAGGGAACATTATCCTGTCTCTCTTCGTCACATTCGCCTCGTTCACCTCCGCCACCTCTCCGTCCTCCCTCTTTCCCCTTCGCCTTTTCTAGTTCCTGCTCCTTCTCCTTCACCACCTCCTCCCCCTCCCCCTCCCCCTCCCCCTCCCCCTCCCCCTCCTTCCCCCAACTCGAAGGCCCATAACCCCCTTCTTCCACCTCACTCCATCCTTCCTTCTTCCCTCCTTCCGCCTCTCCCCCCGTCAGCTCTCAGCACTTGCCTGGTCGTACGCGTAGTCACCCCAGCACAAGGCGTTCTTCCCAGGAGACGTCGAGGCCCCGCAGATCCGCTCGGCAGGATCGCGGAGGAAGATGCCGCACGCGTGATGGTACCCGACGGAAAAGGACAGCCAGTGGTAAGGTCTCGTCCTCATGCACTTGCCGTTGCTGCAGTTGATCATGGCGAACGTCGTCGGGTCGTAGGAGCCGTCCAGCTGCTCAGCCGTCGCATTCCCGAGGATGGGAACCTGTTCTTGCCGCTGGGGAACAGTGGCCTGCCCTCGTACGTTGGCTCCCCTGCTGGAACTATCACCTGCTCCGTCCTCTCCCTGATTTCGAATCTCTTCCTTGCATATCGCCACCCTGCTCGCACCCAGCCTTGCTTCCTTGCTGTTTCTTCCCTCCCTCCCTCCCTCCCTCCCTCCCTCCCTCCCTCCCTCCCTCCCTCCCCTTCCCCAATCTCTCCTTCTCGCACAAGCAATACTTGCCAGCATTCCACTCTCGCCGAGACGTCCATGGCACATGTCACCGCTCCCCCGCAATCAACACTCACCCATGTACGACCTGACGATGTCACGACGAAAATCAGCATCACTACCATTCTTCACCTCCTCCCTTTCCATCCCTTTTCCTCCCCCTCCTCCCGTCACAACCCCATACCCGCAATCCACTCTCCCTCCTTGCCTCCTCTTCTCTCCTCTTCTCTCCCCTTCTCTCCTCTTCTCTTCTCTTCATTCTCTTCCTCCTCTCCTTTCACTCACTGATCAATGCATTCGGCACTTTGGTTCTGTCGTGGCCATCAAGACCCCAGCAAGTCAACTTCCCTTTCCCGTCCACCGCACAAGAATGCTCAGTAGCGCTGCAGACACTCACGTAACCGCTTCCTGCTGGCGCCTGCAGGCTCACCCGTCAACTGCTTCACGCTGATCTAGCTCTTCTCTCCTCCATCTTCATCTTCTTCTTCGTTTCCTCCTCCTCCTCCTCCTCTACCTCATCCTCCTTCTCTTCTACCTCCTCCTCCTCCTCCTCCTCCTCTACTCGACTCCTCCTCCTCCTGCCCCACCTCCTCCTCCTTCTCTTCCTCCTCCTCCTCATCCTCCTCCTCACCTGCGTCTTCCCGTTCTTGTTCTCTCCCCAGCATCGCAGCGACTTGTCGGGCAGAGCGATGCCGCACGCATGCTTTTTCCAGCTTCACACATGTCAGTGCAGACACGAGACAGCAACGAGCACAACCAGCCACGTCCTGCCAAGTCCCATCCAGCAACCCCGGAGCCTCTCCGTGCCTTGACGCACGCGAACGCGAGTGTGAGGGAAGGAGGAGCACGAGAGCTGGTACCTGTTGTCTCCCCAGCAGTACAGCCTGCTACTAAGAAGAATCCCGCAAGTGAACTTCCATCCGCTCGAGATCTTGGACTGCAGCACCAGTCAGGAAGCTTGCTTCCTCTGCCTGTGCTCTATCACCCATCCTGTTGCGACAGGAGGTTGCTTCTGCCCCTCTGCTCCTCGGCCGAAGCAGAGGACAGGGAGCTCGCTGTGAGGAGGAGAGTCAACGTGCCCCTCATGACTTCTCCCCCTCCTCTCTCACTTGGTGCGACGGATAGCGCAAGTGTGTAGCCCCCCGCAGCTCACGGTTTGCCAATCCCTCTCATCTGCGATCGTCCTTTCCTGCATCTGCTGCATCAGGGATGAGACAAAGGCAAGCTCCTTGCCTGGATGAGAAACCCCAGGCAAGATGCTGAGTTTGTGACGGCAGGACAATCCTCTGCGATTCCTCTCACTCAACGCCAAGGCAGCCAGCACAGGGGTCACCCGTTGCAGCAGAAGCTGCGGTTGTCTGCAGCAACCGACGGTCATGGAGGCTCCTTGCGCTGTGAGAGGAAAGCCAAGGGCTCCATCCGACGAGGTCATGCGTCACTGAGAGATGAAAGAGCAAGAGGAAGAGGAAGATCTGCGCAGCTCGGGTTGGATCAGACCTTTTCATCGCGCCCTGCAGCTGCTCCCCCCCACCCGGCGTCTCCCTCTCGTCTCCCTCTCAATCTCCAGAAGTTCTCCTCGTTCCCGCTCTTGCCCCTCCTCCTTCCTCCTTCCTCCTTCCTCCTCCCTCCTCCTCCTCCTCCTCCTCCTCACCTGCATTCTACCGCCCCCGCCCATCATCGTCTGAGCTCACTGATCTGATCAACCACCTTGCAGGCCATTTGCTCTTGCCCCTCATACCGCATCACGTCGGGATCATCGGCATGACTGAGTGCCCGGAGTCCGGGGCCGCCGGGCCGGGCCCGTGGCCCGGCCCTGGCGGCCCGAGAGTGGCAGTGACTCAGTGGCCCCATTGGATCACCAACTTGGGCCTGATTGCCTAAATTTTCAAGCAGGCACCCTAAAAATATATATAGCACGAGACCGTCAGAAATCAATTTTCTTCAGTACTTGATTCAATTTTAGTCATCATGCCTGGCGCACTACGAAATCTTCTACGGTGAAATTCGCGTTATCCAAACATTGTCCTCGTACTGATTTTTAAGTTAACTTTGAATAAAAACCAACTCGTTGCTCGCGTTGGGCAACACTGAAACTCAGCAGTCACGTGACTTGTTGCTGCTTGCGCGCCAGACGGCCCAGTAGCATTCAATACGGGGAGCACATGAAACTTAGCGGCCGTGACTTCACAGATTCTCATCATTCAACATAATCCAGAAAGAGGATAACAGCCTGGCAGACGAGTCATACCAAAATGGCACGCTATTTGTAGACATCACTGTAGCGATCTGTTACCGGGCACGGTATCTGTCACTTTGAAATTTCATTTAAAAGATATTAATTAAGACAGAGGCTATATTTCACACTCATCAATCATAGATTAGTCGTTGAATAGAGAAGCTGGACTGTGACATGCGTTTCAACAACCGTCTCCAGAGGCCTTCAACTTAGATCCAACATTTTCGGTAGGTTGTCACAGATACTGGGCCGTGACGTCCCTGAAGTTAGTCTTGCCACGTGCTTACATGCGTCATGCATCGCCTGCCGTGTGTCGCTGCCCTTGATTCAAATCTCAACATCAATTTCATCCGATTCGTCGGCAGTCAGAAACCACTCGATCCACTTCTGGTCCACGATCTGCTCAGAGATGTCCTCAGCATTTGCGTCTCCACCATCACTTTCCACTTGCACGCAATCGGACGAAATGTCGGATTCAGACATGGCATCGTCTTGGTTGTCCGCAACGGGAGCAGGTTCTGATGGTTTTGTCGAAGATGATCCGGAGGTCTTAATGTTGCTCAACAGACATTCTTCCGCCGTTCTGAACTTGGTGCGAGGTTTGGGCTGTGGTGCCGCTTCCGATTCTTCTTTGGCTTTTGATCTGGTGTATGGCCAACGATTTAAGCCCAGCCGACGGCAGGCTGTCTTGAGGCTTGTCAGTGAGATGCCCTAAGAAGGAGAGTGTAAGCTTTAACAGTAAGTGAGGATTCAAAGAGATCCAACTCACCAGTTCTTTGCAGCGTCTTCTTGACGGAGGTGATAGAGTCGCCCCAGCATGATCAAGTTGAGATCAACCTTGCCATTGCTTGGTTCTTTCCGGCCTTGGCCCTGGCCCTCACGACCACGTTTGATTGCATGTCTAGTTGAACGTTTACTGATTCGTGGCGTCAAAGTCGTTGCAGAAGTCTCCGAATCAAGCTTCGTCCTTAGGATTTCCTTGTGCTTGGGGCCGATGGCACAATGATGTCGCAACTTGCCAAGTTGGTCAGACGCTTGGGGAAAGTATCAGTCTCCTTGATGGAGAATTCCGGGATTATGCTCAGTATATCGTGAGAATGAGGGGAGGAGTTCACAGCAAGATGGTGCAATAGACAGAAGCAGGAGGGAAGGAGGGAGGACCAGCTGCGATGAGGGCGAGCTTGCTTTACTTGCGTGTGAGCTGCAGGGAGAGCAGTGGCACGCGGAACCTTGCTAGCCCCGTCCCTAGTTGAAATCTGGTCCCTACCCACCCCTTCGTGCGCCTCTCTTCTCCTTACCCCACCCCTCTATTTGCACCAGCGTGCGCTAGAAAAATCGGTGCGCCTGGTATAAAAGAGAACTTACCGCATTGACTACCCCACCCATGGATTTTCCGGGTAAAAAAATCGGACGAAAATGGACCTAGACCCCTCCTGATTTACTTTCGCAATGTACCCCTACCCCCCCTTTTCCCGAGTCGTTATTGGTCAATTAGAACCTTATCCAGAAATCCCGACCCGACCCCCACCCCACCGCCCTCCATCAGAATTACAAAAGTACCCCTACCCCCCTCCCTCTCACTTCCAGATTCAACTTTATATACATAGTTCAGTCTACCCACCCGTTCCCAACAGGTCAAGTTAACACTTGACGAACTGATACACCCTACCCTACAATATCACCGAGACCCACCCCTCACGCCCCATCTTCTATCTGCCCGTCTACTGATTGATATTGGTACCCCACCCCCACACTTCAGCTCGCCCCAGCCTGTCAGCTGCAAATCGCTAAAACACTTATAGTCGGAGCTCCGGTTTTTTCTTTGTAAAACCGTGATGTCGAAGAAGAGGGTGCAAGGTGGTTTTGACCGTGAGGAAATTTAAGGAGACGCAAGCGGTGACGAGAAGAAGGTGCAAGGTTTTAAAGATATGCAGGTTAGAACTGATACACGAGATAGCAACAGAGAACACACATGGTATCTTCTCTCATGTTAATGATGGTCCTGTCTCTCATCAGTGTTCCTAAAATAATTTGAATAAAAAACCTGTTTGCTAGAAGCATTCCCTAACAAACGGTGACAGCAATAACCAAGCTCATCTATGTTTCTCACTGACATGCTCTCTGAGAAAAGGTAGATCGGGGTTCGCAAAGTCACAAGCGAGGTAGAGAGAAATCCTGCGTCATGGCTGGTTGGAAGACAGGCAGGCAATTAGTTGAATGCACACACGGCTGTAATTGTATGTGCAGTATCAACAGGAATGCAGGCATTCGGACGAGTGACGAACCAAAAAGTAAGAAGTGTGAAATTCATGCTGTTGCCTGATTAGACGGAAAGACGGCGAAAAGTTGGAAGTTGTAACAGGGTGCGTGAACACTTTCGCAAGAAGGGGAGGTGAAAGGTGTCATCAAGCATACGCAGATATTCAAGATTGTCGAGCAAGGGGGAAGGAAGCATTCAGCCATTGTAGCACACACGGTCATTACACCCGGAGGCAGATGAAGGCAATAGGCTAGCAAGCAGGTCAGGCAGAGACTGAAGTCGTGTTCAGACGCAGACCCAGAGGTCTGTTTAATTGAATGCTATCACTGTTGTTTGTGAGGTATTCTGTAATTCATTTCACCATAATTTGAGAGTGAGATTTTCGAAGCAATTAGAACTTTTGCTGCAATGCCAATTTCTGAGATTCAAAATATGAATCGTTACACAGCAAAACAAGAAAAAAGCAGATGGCACTTCGATGAAGCAAAGAACTTCCTACATCCGGGGTGAACGGAAAAGGCACACCGTTCGGAATGATGTGTGTACAACAACGTTGTCACATACGACGACACAACAGGAGGGCATCCAAAGCTGTGACAGACAGAAGGACCCTGCCTCAAGTAGACTACATCAGATGCCATGTACGCAAAAAGCTCGTAAGAAGAAGAGAGCGCAAGAAGAAGAGAGGGAGATGAGGAAGAATCAAGTCAACTACAGAGGGAGCAGGTCGACATTACTGCTGTCAAGCAGCAAACAGGATATTGCAGTGCATTGACAACCATTTCTTACAACAACTGTGAAGTGATCAAACAGATTCAGGACATAGAAAGGGTGATCTGATCAAGCAGATTCAGGCATGGCAGGCTCTGACCGGGCTCTTGGACTCCTACTAGCCTACCAGGCTCCTGACCTTTCAGACCCTGCCAGCTGATGTCACGGATCACAGCGGATCACGCCGTGACCAGCCTACATGCTGACTGACCATGTGAGCTGCTGACTGACAGTCATGCGGAATTTTGTCATGGCAACAGTCGTAACTAGTTTGAGATACTGGGGTGCCTTGAGTAGGGGTAAAACGGGGGGCAATGCGGGGGTTAATTAAAGGGAGGCAGGGGCAAGATCGCAGGAGTAAACTCAAAATTGACTTATAAACTTTATTACGTCAGGGCAGGGGGGGGGTAGGGGTGGGTGGGCCTATCTAGGGATAAAAAAACTTCGGCTCGGTCCGCAGTACCAAATGCTCAAACGGTTTCCGTCAGCCTGAGGCATCTTGAGGAGGGGTGGGCTGGTCCTATGGATGGGGGGTCCATGGGTAGTCCGACGTCACGACCCTGATGAGCCTGGTGTGGGAGCTTCACCGCAGCGGCGAGCGCTTACACAGATCATACTCAGCGTCCTCAGTCGCAGACCTCTGAGCTAGCGCACGGATAACTCCTCCCGTCCATCATGGCACGACGTGAGTCATGTTCATATGTGCTCAGATCAAAAATGGTTGAGGCGGTATGCATGGCGCCATTTGCATACGTGTGTGAACAGCAGCGTCATGGAAGATGTTTGGACGCTTCGATCTCATCTCAGGATGTTCCTCTCATAGCACCAACCCTGCCGATGTTGGGGGCAAAGAGTTTACAGTCAGCGCGATCATGTTCAACTCATTCGTTTCCTCATTGCAATGATGGGATTACAGATGTTTTCGTGTGGTGGGAGACGACAGAGAGCTTCTCAGTACGATCGGAAGTCAAACACACATCACATCGTTGCTCCTGAAGTTGGATGCGCAATCAAACTTTGCAAGGGGATCGAGAGAAAGGGAGTACAACGGTATGCTGTCTTCGATTGAAGTCACAGTGACCCAGTCCTCGCCCCCAGATTCGCTCAGTCAAGTCAGTTTGGATACATGTCGATATAGTGCCATGATGAGTAAAGTGTGCAGTAGTGTGTACATGATACACAGCAACATGGCGGAATGAGGTCGCGATATCGGACTCGAAACCCCTCCAGTAGGAGATACTAGAGTTAGGCTAGCAACAAGGAACGGTGCAACTTTGGTAAAGTGTCACAGTAGTCAATTGGACGGAGCTGTGCTGTATCCGCTCACGTAGATCTATCACACCCTAGCACTGCGATACCGTACGGTCACCGGGTCACTCAGCTCGTGATAAGCCTGCAGGTGGCGCCCGGCGCCGGACGGTTCAAAGGCGCCGCGGTGACTCAGCCGGAGCCTGTACGAGTTTGTTGGCTGCAACAAAACAGGTTTCCGAGGCAAGTGCTCAAGTCCGACGGCCCACGGTACAGGAAAGCACTGCAGGATTGAGGAGCACATGAGAGACAGACCGTCGGACTGCCACGGTACTACCGTATGGGCGGCTAGGCTCGAATTCAAGTTGAAACCCACTGCCAGCATCCAGACCCAAGACCGTACGGAGTACGGCACACTGACGGAGACGACTCGTGACCGTGACAGTGACACAGTAAGGGCCGAGCCTTCACTGATAACCGGGCTCGGCGAACTTGGCATCTCCATGCCAGGCTACATTGGCTGCCGGAGTGTCCGACGGTCTTTACTCAAAGTTACGGTTAAGTCCAAAATCAGCCGCAGTGCACCGCCGGGGCCGCCGGGGACTCGGGAGTCCGGCCGACTCCCGGCGGGCCGGGCCGGGCACTCCGAATGGCAGGCCACATACCGTACCGCTTCTTTTTCAGTCAATAAAGGGAAAAGCTTTTTGAGTCTTTCGGCAAAGTGGAACAAGTTGCCAACGAGCAGGGGAGGTAGAGAGGAAGGAGGAGGTAGAGAGGAAGGAGGTGGTAGAGGAAAGAGGAGGAGGTAGAGGAAAGAGGAGGAGGTAGAGGAAGGAGGAGGAGGTAGAGGAAAGAGGAGGAGGTAGAGGAAGGAGGTAGAGGTAGAGGAAGGAGGAGGAGGTAGAGGAAGGAGGAGGAGGTAGAGGAAGGAGGAGGTAGAGGAAGGAGGAGGAGGTAGAGGAAGGAGGAGGAGGTAGAGGAAGGAGGAGGAGGTAGAGGAAGGAGGAGGAGGTAGAGGAAGGAGGAGGTAGAGGAAGGAGGAGGAGGTAGAGGAAGGAGGAGGAGGTAGGTTTGACGTCCAGAGAGCTGCGCAGGAAACCGGGAATGCTGACACATCCATGGGAGGAGAAATCAATGGAACTATCGTCGTGACTGCTGCTCAAAGATGAAAGAAAGGGAATGCAGCAGGATCATTCTGTGCCTTGTTTTCCTATCGGTGAATACTTGAACCGTCTTGGTTCTTGCGTGATGCACTGTGCTAGATCCTTGTGGCAAGCAGCCAGGAAGGCCAGAGGCATCAACAAGGTACAAGATTGCACTATCTCCTCGTTGTAGTGAACTACTTCAAGAGCTCGAAGGCCGCTACAGCAATCGCCTCGAGCTGGCAGTGCGATGTTTAGAGCATGGGATACAACTTCTGCGGTCCGAGCATCATCAGCAGGCACAGGGGTCATCTCGCGTGGCTGCGAGCCGTTGGGTCCTGACCCTCTCACACTCTACAGGTACATGCAGACCTCCTACAGGATGTCGCAAGACGTGGGGACAGGTGACTTCCTCCTCCTCTGGCTGCCCCCGCCCCTGCCCTCCTCTTTCTCCTGCTCCTGCTCCTAATCTCATGATCTGAATGTAGCAAACGCAAGCTCGATATCTAACAAGTTGAGATTTGCGTACATCAACGTCAGGATGCAATCGGCCATGGTAGACCGTGATGCGCAGCATGCTCCGCTCATGTCCATGCAGTATCTAGGGATGTTGTCTGAGGTAACCAAGTCAGATCACATCGCAAGGGTTGGTAGAAATACAAATGTGGGGCATTGCCTGATGGCGATGTGCTGCTATCAGAACTACTACATGTCAGCGTTGCGTCTGGCGAAGGAGCACAACAGTGAGATCTCGCTAGTCTAGAGGGAGGGTGTTGACGAGGATGGCTCCAGGCGTTCCGACCTTCTTTCATGTGTGCAGGCACGTGTTGTCGTTACGGTGCAGCTTCGTGTGTGTGAAGTTTGTTGGGTGGCAGAGAGAACCTGCGAGCGCTGGTGGAGAGAAAGGTGAAGATCAGGTGGTCGTGGCGAGTTCTGAACCATCGCAAGGCAAACAAAGATCACCAGTCCACTGAGGGGTTTTCCTCGGAGAGGTTCCTTGTCTTCAGGTTTTGGGCAGGTAAAATTAGTTTCTTCTCGTGCGTGCCGTCTCATACATCCATCGTCTTCCTCTGTCGTGCATCCAGGACTAAGCAACAGGAGGCAAGAGCTGATCGGGATGATCGGAGCAGCGAGGCTCCTGAACCGGACCCTCGTGCTCCCTGACATGGTGGAAGGAAGGTGGATGGCAAACCACAAGGCTAACAGGTCAGTCTCCCATGTCCTCCTCTCCTCGGGCTCCTGGGATGAGATCGAGGCAGGAAGCGAGAGGGGGTCGATCGTTTCCATGACCTCCAACGGCTCTCACAAGTGCCGCGCTTGCATTGATGGGTCTCAGCAACGCGCTGACGTGGACTTGTGACAGTACATCAAGCTGATAGATCAGAGTCGGTTTGTTTATGAGTGCGTCTCCTGCTCCTGCAGTCTGTCTGGCCCGCTGATCGCGTCCTTGCAGAGTCGTACCGAAGCTCCCGCCCGTCAACACAGAGCTTCACGTGCGGGACTACGCTTACTCGGGGCAGGTAGATCCCCATGTGCTACTTTCCTTTCCTTTCCCTGCACTTCTATTGGCTTTCCCTTCAGCCTGTCCGTTGACTTGGGGTCAAGTTTTCTTCCTTCGGGCTGTCCTACGGAACCATCTCCTACGTCTCCCCTGAGTAACTCCGGCGATCGTGTGGGGCTGCCCATGATTTTGGACGTCTGCCAGTCAAATCCAGTCCCCCCGCCCCCCCCAACAGCTCGAACAAGATCTCGGAAGAAGGTTGGAAACGTTGAAGACTCCGATGCCTCTGGTAATTTTTCCCCCCAGCAAGCTCCCTGTGCTCGCTATCGACTTCTCCTATCGGTGCTATCTCGCCATCTACCTGCTTTGCCTGCTCTTGTTTTCTCTCACGCCCGACAACCCCAAGGCTGCTCGACCTCGGCAACGCTGGAGAGTTTGAGTTCTTCAATGGGACTGCGGAGTGGACCCCGAGGAGTAAACTCCCATCGAGCTACTTGCCGTGGCAGCTCAAAGTTTTCACTTGGCAGGAATTGACGTGAAATTCACCCCGTCGGACTTCTACGGTAGTTGGGGAGATGATGTGAAATGAAGTGTTGACGACTGTGATGGTTGGCAGTTGAAATCCTTCAGCATTTGCACTTCTCCCAGCAGATCGCGGTGCCTCCTAGTCCACTTTCATTCTTGCTCGCTCCTTCTCTTCTTCTCCTTCCTGCCCTCTTGTCGTGGTCCTACTTTCTTGCTCTACACTCATGATTGCTCTCGTTGCAGAGCGCTGGACGCGCCGTCATGCTTGCAACAAATATGAGAGAAAGTTCGTTTCTTGCGGGTCAGTCCTTCTACTGGCGGATGGGGCATGACACATATGTTCCAGTGCATCTTCGTAGGAACGACATGTCCTACTGGAAGAATCGGCAGCATGCCTGGCCGGAGACAGACCAAGTGATTGAGCAGGCACGTAGGTGGGAAAGAGGCTGAGGGCTGACGAGCCTCCAA
Organism: Guillardia theta CCMP2712; assembly: GCF_000315625.1. Classification (NCBI taxonomy): domain Eukaryota; class Cryptophyceae; order Pyrenomonadales; family Geminigeraceae; genus Guillardia; species Guillardia theta. The sequence continues at coordinate 445,359 of NW_005434657.1, forward strand.
GGTCCAGACGCTGGCTCGATCGAGAAACTTGTCCGAAATCTTTCTCGCTACAGACGGTGAGGCTGGTGGGGGTGGGAGGAGACTGAAAGGAACTGGCTGCAGCGGATGGGAAGGAAATCTCGCGCATCCAGCGGTGAGGACCTGTCGTGCTTGCCATGCCTGCTGACCCTCTGCCTGTCAGTTCGATCCCCCAGCTCGTCCTCTTCGATCTCGGGCTGCGGAAGCGGATGGGGATAACGACGGGAGAGGCTCAGGTCGCCATAGTGGACCAGGTGAGGAGCCCAGCTCTGCCTCTGCATTCTCATCGGCTCTCGTCCTGCAGTTCGTCTGCTCTCGTGCTGCCTCCTTCCTGGGCAACTTCTGGTCGACCTTCTCCTGGGCGATCATCGAGGTGGTCGAGGCGCGTCCTCGAAGCGACTTGCTCACGGTGGAGCAGGAGAGGCACAAGCTCGGGCACGACAGCAGCAGCAGCCATTTCTTCCAGGTGCGCCTGGTCGAGGTGGTGGAAACAGGAGCACAGTGAGTCCTCGATGCAGGCGCCTCTCCCCCGAGACCATCCGCTAGCGGAGAGGACGAGGACGTTGAGATGACGTGGCGATGTTGTCACATCATCAACAGCAACAACAGCAACAACATACCACAACAATCAACATCGACATACTACCTTCACTCACTACGTCATCCGCTTCTCTCATCTCATTACACCATATCACCAGCTCTTCTCATCACATCACCTTATTCATTCGCTACAACACCTCTTCCTATCACTGCGTCAGCCCCTTCTCTCGTGCCCCCCTCGACGCTGAGCGAGGAAGGGAGGGGAAGGAGGAAGTTCGTGGGTCAGGGGCTGTACAGCGGCAGCTCAGGGTGCATATCGGTGTTGCGAGCCTTCCAGTCCTGGATGTCTGCAGAAACAAGAGTCAGCTTCCCCCTCCCTCCCCTGCCTCCTGTTCACCCGCCTCTTGCCTCTCCTTCCGCTCCCCCTCCACTCCTTCCTGCCTCCTATCCCCAAATATGTTGTTCCCGGCTATTTCTGATCGCTCCTCCCTGCCCCTGCCCCTGCCCCTCCAGTCTCTCCCACCTTGTCTCTTCCTCTGCTTCGCCGACTCCTTTAAGAAGTAGCTTCCAGCTAGCGTGTGGATGTCGTACGCGGGCTTCATGGAAGGCCTGCTCGTGCTGGCCCTCCTGCTGGGCTGTGTGCTGGAGTCAGGGGGATAGGAGTCCAGCTGCGATCTGTGAGAGGCAGTCTCGTCGTCCCTGGGACTTCCGTCTAGCGACCTTCTGCTGGACTTGTGCTGGACCTGAGAGAAAAGTTAGTAAAGGAGCTGAGGGAGGGAGAATAGGACAGGGAGGAAGGTGAGAGGGAGGGGTTGGTCAGGTGCACAGGATACCAGAAAGTGGGTTGAGGGAAGGAGGACGCTGCAAGCAGTCGATGCAAGGTTGAGGGGGGAGGAGGAGGAGGAGGAGGAGGAGGAGGAGGAGGAGGAGACGAAAAAAGAGGACGAAAAGAGGTCAGAGGAGGAGGAGGAGGAGGAGGAGGAGGAGGAGGAGGAGGAGGAGGAGGAGGAGGAGGAGGAGGAGAAGTTGGGTGCGATATGGTCTGGAATGGGGATGGAATACATCAGATGTTCTTCGCAGTCTGAGAGGAGTAGAGGCTGCCGTGCTAGTCTTGGCGTTGCTCGACGAGTGCAAGGTAGACTGCAGAACGTGATGAGCATCGCAGGAGGGGAGAGGTAGAGAGAGAGGGAGAAGAGAAGAAAGAAGGAGAGGAGGGGAGGAGGGGGAATGGAAGGTGAGAGAAGTGTTGGAGGGGAGGATCATCGGAGGGAAGGAGTGATGGAGAGGAGGACGGAGGAGAGAAACGAGGGAGAGATCATTCAGATACGCACATTTCCTGTTCTCGGTTGTAATTCGAACTCGTCAAGGAGGAGCTGAGAGATTGACTGATGTCAACATCATCACATGATGCAGGAAACAAGCTGTTACGCTGAATTTGCTTCCCTCCCACGTCTGTTGGCGCTTCCAGTCGAACTTCTGTGGGAAGAAGTTTCAGTGGAGGGCAGAGAAGTGAGAGGAGGAAGAGGAGGACGTTGAGATGGAGGAGCTGGTCAATGCAGAGGTAATGATAGTTGCAACAGTGATAGTGATGGAGTGGGAGGTGTAGAGAGGACAGGAGAAGGTGGCAGGATGAGGAGACTGGAGGTAACGGAGAGGAGGGAGGTAGCAACGAGGAGAGGAGACGGAGTTGACTACCTCCTGCTGCACTTTCTTCTCCTCCTTGACTTGCTTCTCGTTCTGCCCGCTGTGATGCTGCTTGTGGTTGTGGCTCATCTCGGGGAGGGAGAGGAGGATGGAGTGAGCCAGGCTGCTGCTGGAGGAGGAGCAGACGGGAGCAGAGCTGTGCCGCCGCTCCCTCACCCTCTGTATGGGATGATTCATTCCGTTGCTTTCCTCCCTCAGATTCGCCCGAGGGTTCTCGGAGCTCGTCCTCTGCTCTCGTCGCTCGTTCTCCTTGTCGTCTGTGGAGGTCGCCCCGACGTCGCTGGAGGATCGATGAGACTTGTGGCGGCTCTTGGAGTGTTTGCGCTCGTGCTGCAGCTTGTTCAGAGCATCCTTTGTTGACTTCTCCATGCTGTCCATCGAGAGGACGAGGAACTTGAGGATGAGAAGAATGGTCCTGATCCTGATAGGCTCTGTCAGAAACTCCTCCTCCTCGCATCCTCCTCCTCGTCTCCTGCTCCTGCTGCCCCAGCCCCAGCCCCTGCTCTTACTCCTGCCGCTGCTCTTACTGCTGCCGCTGCTCTTACTCCTGCCCCTGCTCTTACTCCTGCCCCTGCTCTTACTCCTGCCCCTGCTCTTACTCCTGCCCCTGCTCTTACTCCTGCCCCTGCTCCTTCCTACTCCTCAAGCTCTCCAGTTCTTACTGTCGGTTGTCGGCTTCGAGCATGGCGTTCGACATCTCTCTCATCGCAAAACGTTTGAGTTCAACGTACATCCTGCATCAGGGAATCGTCAAACAAGAGAAAGAAGAAAAAGTAGAACCAATGTAAGAAGAAGACAAGAAGCAAGACAAGAAGCAATAGAGCAAGCAAGAGAACAAGCTGCTCTTACATGGATCTGAACTGCTCCGCGTCGAACTCTCCGTCCTCATTGCAGAGACTCCCATCACACGTCAAACTGTCCGGGAGATTGTCAAAATCATCGATATCGACATTGTTTTGATCATCATCCCCATCATCATCTCCATCGTCATCTCCATCGTCATCTCAATCGTCATCTCCATCGTCATCTCCATCATCATCTCCATCATCATCATCATCTCCATCATCATCATCATCATCATCATCTCCATCATCATCATCATCTCCATCACCATCATCACCATCATCATCATCATTGTTATCATCATCTCCATCATCATTGTTATCATCATCTCCATCATCATCTCCATCATCATTGTCATCATCGCATCATTGTCAGTCACGATGAAGCTCGTCCCTTCTCACCTTGCAAAGTCTCCTTCTGTCATGTGAATCGAATCAGACAGCGGCAGCTTGCGCCTGCCCAAGCATTCAGCCCTCCTCCTCCTC